>NW_027437648.1:0-270000 GCF_965140245.1 Athene noctua | reverse complement strand
CGCTTTTGCCCTGCGTAGCGTTCCGGGCAGCGGGTAGAACGAGGCAGAGAATTCCCGGCTAGCAGCTTCCCTGTGGCGGGGAAGTGCAAACGTACACGTTTTCGGCCGAAAACGCGTTTTCCGGCGAAAACGCACACCACGGCTCTTTCTGAGAAAAAGCAAGCACGGAGGACGAGAATCGCTTTTGCCCTGCGTAGCGTTCTGAGCAGCGGGTAGAAATAGGCAGCGAATTCCCGGCTAGCAGCTTCCCTGTGGCCGGGAAGTGCAAACGTACACGTTTTCGGCCGAAAACGCGTTTTCCGGCGAAAAAGCACACCATGGCTCTTTCTGAGAAAAAGCAAGCACGGAGGACGAGAATCGCTTTTGCCCTGCGTAGCGTTCCGGGCAGCGGGTAGAACCAGGCAGAGAATTCCCGGCTAGCAGCTTCCCTGTGGCCGGGAAGTGCAAACGTACACGTTTTCGGCCGAAAACGCGTTTTCCGGTGAAAACGCACACCACGGCTCTTTCTGAGAAAAAGCAAGCACGGAGGACGAGAATCGCTTTTGCCCTGCGTAGCGTTCCGGGCAGCGGGTAGAACCAGGCAGAGAATTCCCGGCTAGCAGCTTCCCTGTGGCGGGGAAGTGCAAACGTACACGTTTTCGGCCGAAAACGCGTTTACCGGCGAAAACGCACACCACGGCTCTTTCTGAGAAAAAGCAAGCACGGAGGACGAGAATCGCTTTTGCCCTGCGTAGCGTTACGGGTAGCGGGTACAACCAGGCAGAGAATTCCCGGCTAGCAGCTTCCCTGTGGCGGGGTAGTGCAAACGTCCACGTTTTCGGCCGAAAACGCGTTTACCGGCGAAAACGCACACCACGGCTCTTTCTGAGAAAAAGCAAGCACGGAGGACGAGAATCGCTTTTGCCCTGCGTAGTGTTCCGGGCAGCGGGTAGAACCAGGCAGAGAATTCCCGGCTAGCAGCTTCCCTGTGGCCGGGAAGTGCAAACGTACACGTTTTCGGCCGAAAAAGTGTTTTCTGGCGAAAACGCACACCACGGCTCTTTCTGAGAAAAAGCAAGCACGGAGGACGAGAATCGCTTTTGCCCTGCGAAGCGTTCCGGGCAGCGGGAAGAACCAGGCAGAGAATTCCCTGCTAGCAGCTTCCCTGTGGCCGGGAAGTACAAACGTACACGTTTTAAGCTGAAAACGCGTTTTCCCGCAAAAACGCACACCACGGCTCTTTCTGAAAAAAAGAAAGCACGGAGGACGAGAATCGCTTTTGCCCTGCGTAGCGTTCCGGGCAGCGGGTAGAACCAGGCAGAGAATTCCCGGCTAGCAGCTTCCCTGTGGCCGGGAAGTGCAAACGTACACGTTTTCGGCCGAAAACGCGTTTTCCGGCGAAAACGCACACCACGGCTCTTTCTGAGAAAAAGCAAGCACGGAGGACGAGAATCGCTTTTGCCCTGCGTAGCGTTCCGGGCAGCGGGTAGAACCAGGCAGAGGATTCCCGGCTAGCAGCTTCCCTGTGGCCGGGAAGTGCAAACGTACACGTTTTTGCCGAAAACACGTTTTCCGGCGAAAACGCACACCACGGCTCTTTCTGAGAAAAAGCAAGCACGGAGGACGAGAATCGCTTTTGCCCTGCGTAGCGTTCCGGGCAGCGGGTAGAACCAGGCAGAGAATTCCCGGCTAGCAGCTTCCCTGTGGCCGGGAAGTGCAAACGTACACGTTTTCGGCCAAAAACCCGTTTACCGGCGAAAACGCACACCACGGCTCTTTCTGAGAAAAAACAAGCACGGAGGACGAGAATCGCTTTTGCCCTGCGTAGCGTTCTGAGCAGCGGGTAGAAATAGGCAGCGAATTGCCGGCTAGCAGCTTCCGTGTGGCGGGGAAGTGCAAACGTACACGTTTTCGGCCGAAAACGCGTTTTCCGGCGAAAACGCACACCACGGCTCTTTCTGAGAAAAAGCAAGCACGGAGGACGAGAATCGCTTTTGCCCTGCGTAGCGTTCCGGGCAGCGGGTAGAACCAGGCAGAGAATTCCCGGCTAGCAGCTTCCCTGTGGCCGGGAAGTGCAAACGTACACGTTTTCGGCCGAAAACGCGTTTTCCGGCGAAAACGCACACCACGGCTCTTTCTGAGAAAAAGCAAGCACGGAGGACGAGAATCGCTTTTGCCCTGCGTAGCGTTCCGGGTAGCGGGTACAACCAGGCAGAGAATTCCCGGCTAGCAGCTTCCCTGTGGCGGGGTAGTGCAAACGTACACGTTTTCGGCCGAAAACGCGTTTACCGGCGAAAACGCACACCACGGCTCTTTCTGAGAAAAAGCAAGCACGGAGGACGAGAATCGCTTTTGCCCTGCGTAGCGTTCCGGGCAGCGGGTAGAACCAGGCAGAGAATTCCCGGCTAGCAGCTTCCCTGTGGCCGGGAAGTGCAAACGTACACGTTTTCGGCCGAAAACGCGTTTTCTGGCGAAAACGCACACCACGGCTCTTTCTGAGAAAAAGCAAGCACGGAGGACGAGAATCGCTTTTGCCCTGCGTAGCGTTCCGGGCAGCGGGTAGAACCAGGCAGAGAATTCCCGGCTAGCAGCTTCCCTGTGGCCGGGAAGTGCAAACGTACACGTTTTCGGCCGAAAACGCGTTTTCCGGCGAAAACGCACACCACGGCTCTTTCTGAGAAAAAGCAAGCACGGAGGACGAGAATCGCTTTTGCCCTGCGTAGTGTTCCGGGCAGCGGGTAGAACCAGGCAGAGAATTCCCGGCTAGCAGCTTCCCTGTGGCCGGGAAGTGCAAACGTACACGTTATTGGCCGAAAACGCGTTTTCCGGCGAAAACGCACACCACGGCTCTTTCTGAGAAAAAGCAAGCACGGAGGACGAGAACCGCTTTTGCCCTGCGTAGCGTTCCGGGCAGCGGGTAGAACCAGGCAGAGAATTCCCGGCTAGCAGCTTCCCTGTGGCCGGGAAGTGCAAACGTACACGTTTTCGGCCGAAAACGCGTTTTCCGGCGAAAACGCACACCACGGCTCTTTCTGAGAAAAAGCAAGCACGGAGGACGAGAATCGCTTTTGCCCTGCGTAGTGTTCTGAGCAGCGGGAAGAACCAGGCAGAGAATTCCCGGCTAGCAGCTTCCCTGTGGCCGGGAAGTGCAAACGTACACGTTTTCGGCCGAAAACGCGTTTTCCGGCGAAAACGCACACCACGGCTCTTTCTGAGAAAAAGCAAGCACGGAGGACGAGTATCGCTTTTGCCCTGCGTAGCGTTCCGGGCAGCGGGTAGAACCAGGCAGAGAATTCCCGGCTAGCAGCTTCCCTGTGGCCGGGAAGTGCAAACGTACACGTTTTCGGCCGAAAACGCGTTTTCCCGCGAAAACGCACACCACGGCTCTTTCTGAGAAAAAGCAAGCACGGAGGACGAGAATCGCTTTTGCCCTGCGTAGCGTTCTGAGCAGCGGGTAGAAATAGGCAGCGAATTGCCGGCTAGCAGCTTCCCTGTGGCCGGGAAGTGCAAACGTACACGTTTCCGGCCGAAAACGCGTTTTCCAGAGAAAAAGCACACCATGGCTCTTTCTGAGAAAAAGCAAGCACGGAGGACGAGAATCGCTTTTGCCCTGCGTAGCGTTCCGGGCAGCGGGTAGAACGAGGCAGAGAATTCCCGGCTAGCAGCTTCCCTGTGGCGGGGAAGTGCAAACGTACACGTTTTCGGCCGAAAACGCGTTTTCCGGCGAAAACGCACACCACGGCTCTTTCTGAGAAAAAGCAAGCACGGAGGACGAGAATCGCTTTTGCCCTGCGTAGCGTTCTGAGCAGCGGGTAGAAATAGGCAGCGAATTCCCGGCTAGCAGCTTCCCTGTGGCCGGGAAGTGCAAACGTACACGTTTTCGGCCGAAAACGCGTTTTCCGGCGAAAAAGCACACCATGGCTCTTTCTGAGAAAAAGCAAGCACGGAGGACGAGAATCGCTTTTGCCCTGCGTAGCGTTCCGGGCAGCGGGTAGAACCAGGCAGAGAATTCCCGGCTAGCAGCTTCCCTGTGGCCGGGAAGTGCAAACGTACACGTTTTCGGCCGAAAACGCGTTTTCCGGTGAAAACGCACACCACGGCTCTTTCTGAGAAAAAGCAAGCACGGAGGACGAGAATCGCTTTTGCCCTGCGTAGCGTTCCGGGCAGCGGGTAGAACCAGGCAGAGAATTCCCGGCTAGCAGCTTCCCTGTGGCGGGGAAGTGCAAACGTACACGTTTTCGGCCGAAAACGCGTTTACCGGCGAAAACGCACACCACGGCTCTTTCTGAGAAAAAGCAAGCACGGAGGACGAGAATCGCTTTTGCCCTGCGTAGCGTTGCGGGCAGCGGGTAGAACCAGGCAGAGAATTCCCGGCTAGCAGCTTCCCTGTGGCGGGGAAGTGCAAACGTACACGTTTTCGGCCGAAAACGCGTTTTCTGGCGAAAACGCACACCACGGCTCTTTCTGAGAAAAAGCAAGCACGGAGGACGAGAATCGCTTTTGCCCTGCGTAGTGTTCCGGGCAGCGGGTAGAACCAGGCAGAGAATTCCCGGCTAGCAGCTTCCCTGTGGCCGGGAAGTGCAAACGTACACGTTTTCGGCCGAAAACGCGTTTTCCGGCGAAAACGCACACCACGGCTCTTTCTGAGAAAAAGCAAGCACGGAGGACGAGAATCGCTTTTGCCCTGCGTAGCGTTACGGGTAGCGGGTACAACCAGGCAGAGAATTCCCGGCTAGCAGCTTCCCTGTGGCGGGGTAGTGCAAACGTCCACGTTTTCGGCCGAAAACGCGTTTACCGGCGAAAACGCACACCACGGCTCTTTCTGAGAAAAAGCAAGCACGGAGGACGAGAATCGCTTTTGCCCTGCGTAGTGTTCCGGGCAGCGGGTAGAACCAGGCAGAGAATTCCCGGCTAGCAGCTTCCCTGTGGCCGGGAAGTGCAAACGTACACGTTTTCGGCCGAAAAAGTGTTTTCTGGCGAAAACGCACACCACGGCTCTTTCTGAGAAAAAGCAAGCACGGAGGACGAGAATCGCTTTTGCCCTGCGAAGCGTTCCGGGCAGCGGGAAGAACCAGGCAGAGAATTCCCTGCTAGCAGCTTCCCTGTGGCCGGGAAGTACAAACGTACACGTTTTAAGCTGAAAACGCGTTTTCCCGCAAAAACGCACACCACGGCTCTTTCTGAAAAAAAGAAAGCACGGAGGACGAGAATCGCTTTTGCCCTGCGTAGCGTTCCGGGCAGCGGGTAGAACCAGGCAGAGAATTCCCGGCTAGCAGCTTCCCTGTGGCCGGGAAGTGCAAACGTACACGTTTTCGGCCGAAAACGCGTTTTCCGGCGAAAACGCACACCACGGCTCTTTCTGAGAAAAAGCAAGCACGGAGGACGAGAATCGCTTTTGCCCTGCGTAGCGTTCCGGGCAGCGGGTAGAACCAGGCAGAGGATTCCCGGCTAGCAGCTTCCCTGTGGCCGGGAAGTGCAAACGTACACGTTTTTGCCGAAAACACGTTTTCCGGCGAAAACGCACACCACGGCTCTTTCTGAGAAAAAGCAAGCACGGAGGACGAGAATCGCTTTTGCCCTGCGTAGCGTTCCGGGCAGCGGGTAGAACCAGGCAGAGAATTCCCGGCTAGCAGCTTCCCTGTGGCCGGGAAGTGCAAACGTACACGTTTTCGGCCAAAAACCCGTTTACCGGCGAAAACGCACACCACGGCTCTTTCTGAG
Source organism: Athene noctua (assembly GCF_965140245.1). Taxonomy (NCBI): domain Eukaryota; kingdom Metazoa; phylum Chordata; class Aves; order Strigiformes; family Strigidae; genus Athene; species Athene noctua. The sequence goes on along the minus strand of NW_027437648.1, from coordinate 264,300 downwards.
AAAAAACAAGCACGGAGGACGAGAATCGCTTTTGCCCTGCGTAGCGTTCTGAGCAGCGGGTAGAAATAGGCAGCGAATTGCCGGCTAGCAGCTTCCGTGTGGCGGGGAAGTGCAAACGTACACGTTTTCGGCCGAAAACGCGTTTTCCGGCGAAAACGCACACCACGGCTCTTTCTGAGAAAAAGCAAGCACGGAGGACGAGAATCGCTTTTGCCCTGCGTAGCGTTCCGGGCAGCGGGTAGAACCAGGCAGAGAATTCCCGGCTAGCAGCTTCCCTGTGGCCGGGAAGTGCAAACGTACACGTTTTCGGCCGAAAACGCGTTTTCCGGCGAAAACGCACACCACGGCTCTTTCTGAGAAAAAGCAAGCACGGAGGACGAGAATCGCTTTTGCCCTGCGTAGCGTTCCGGGTAGCGGGTACAACCAGGCAGAGAATTCCCGGCTAGCAGCTTCCCTGTGGCGGGGTAGTGCAAACGTACACGTTTTCGGCCGAAAACGCGTTTACCGGCGAAAACGCACACCACGGCTCTTTCTGAGAAAAAGCAAGCACGGAGGACGAGAATCGCTTTTGCCCTGCGTAGCGTTCCGGGCAGCGGGTAGAACCAGGCAGAGAATTCCCGGCTAGCAGCTTCCCTGTGGCCGGGAAGTGCAAACGTACACGTTTTCGGCCGAAAACGCGTTTTCTGGCGAAAACGCACACCACGGCTCTTTCTGAGAAAAAGCAAGCACGGAGGACGAGAATCGCTTTTGCCCTGCGTAGCGTTCCGGGCAGCGGGTAGAACCAGGCAGAGAATTCCCGGCTAGCAGCTTCCCTGTGGCGGGGAAGTGCAAACGTACACGTTTTCGGCCGAAAACGCGTTTTCCCGCGAAAACGCACACCACGGCTCTTTCTGAGAAAAAGCAAGCACGGAGGACGAGAATCGCTTTTGCCCTGCGTAGCGTTCCGGGCAGCGGGTAGAACCAGGCAGAGAATTCCCGGCTAGCAGCTTCCCTGTGGCCGGGAAGTGCAAACGTACACGTTTTCGCCGAAAACACGTTTTCCGGCGAAAACGCACACCACGGCTCTTTCTGAGAAAAAGCAAGCACGGAGGACGAGAATCGCTTTTGCCCTGCGTAGCGTTCCGGGCAGCGGGTAGAACCAGGCAGAGAATTCCCGTCTAGCAGCTTCCCTGTGGCGGGGAAGTGCAAACGTACACGTTTTCGGCCGAAAACGCGTTTTCTGGCGAAAACGCACACCACGGCTCTTTCTGAGAAAAAGCAAGCACGGAGGACGAGAATCGCTTTTGCCCTGCGTAGTGTTCCGGGCAGCGGGTAGAACCAGGCAGAGAATTCCCGGCTAGCAGCTTCCCTGTTGCCGGGAAGTGCAAACGTACACGTTTTCGGCCGAAAACGCGTTTTCCGGCGAAAACGCACACCACGGCTCTTTCTGAGAAAAAGCAAGCACGGAGGACGAGAATCGCTTTTGCCCTGCGTAGCGTTCCGGGCAGCGGGTAGAACCAGGCAGAGAATTCCCGGCTAGCAGCTTCCCTGTGGCCGGGAAGTGCAAACGTACACGTTTTCGGCCGAAAACGCGTTTTCCGGCGAAAACGCACACCACGGCTCTTTCTGAGAAAAAGCAAGCACGGAGGACGAGAATCGCTTTTGCCCTGGGTAGCGTTCCGGGCAGCGGGTAGAACCAGGCAGAGAATTCCCGGCTAGCAGCTTCCCTGTGGCCGGGAAGTGCAAACGTACACGTTTTTGCCGAAAACACGTTTTCCGGCGAAAACGCACACCACGGCTCTTTCTGAGAAAAAGCAAGCACGGAGGACGAGAATCGCTTTTGCCCTGCGTAGCGTTCCGGGCAGCGGGTAGAACCAGGCAGAGAATTCCCGGCTAGCAGCTTCCCTGTGGCCGGGAAGTGCAAACGTACACGTTTTCGGCCAAAAACCCGTTTACCGGCGAAAACGCACACCACGGCTCTTTCTGAGAAAAAACAAGCACGGAGGACGAGAATCGCTTTTGCCCTGCGTAGCGTTCTGAGCAGCGGGTAGAAATAGGCAGCGAATTGCCGGCTAGCAGCTTCCGTGTGGCGGGGAAGTGCAAACGTACACGTTTTCTGCCGAAAACGCGTTTTGCGGCGAAAACGCACACCACGGCTCTTTCTGAGAAAAAGCAAGCACGGAGGACGAGAATCGCTTTTGCCCTGCGTAGCGTTCTGAGCAGCGGGTAGAAATAGGCAGCGAATTGCCGGCTAGCAGCTTCCCTGTGGCCGGGAAGTGCAAACGTACACGTTTTCGGCCGAAAACGCGTTTTCCGGCGAAAACGCACACCACGGCTCTTTCTGAGAAAAAGCAAGCACGGAGGACGAAAATCGCTTTTGCCCTGCGTAGCGTTCCGGGCAGCGGGTAGAACCAGGCAGAGAATTCCCGGCTAGCAGCTTCCCTGTGGCCGGGAAGTGTAAACGTACACGTTTTCGGCCGAAAACGCGTTTTCCGGCGAAAACGCACACCACGGCTCTTTCTGAGAAAAAGCAAGCACGGAGGACGAGAATCGCTTTTGCCCTGCGTAGCGTTCCGGGCAGCGGGTAGAACCAGGCAGAGAATTCCCGGCTAGCAGCTTCCCTGTGGCGGGGAAGTGCAAACGTACACGTTTTCGGCCGAAAACGCGTTTTCTGGCGAAAACGCACACCACGGCTCTTTCTGAGAAAAAGCAAGCACGGAGGACGAGAATCGCTTTTGCCCTGCGTAGTGTTCCGGGCAGCGGGTAGAACCAGGCAGAGAATTCCCGGCTAGCAGCTTCCCTGTGGCCGGTAAGTGCAAACGTACACGTTTTCGGCCGAAAACGCGTTTTGCGGCGAAAACGCACACCACGGCTCTTTCTGAGAAAAAGCAAGCACGGAGGACGAGAATCGCTTTTGCCCTGCGTAGCGTTCCGGGCAGCGGGTAGAACCAGGCAGAGAATTCCCGTCTAGCAGCTTCCCTGTGGCCGGGAAGTGCAAACGTAAACGTTTTCGGCCGAAAACGCGTTTTCCGGCGAAAACGCACACCACGGCTCTTTCTGAGAAAAAGCAAGCACGGAGGACGAGAATCGCTTTTGCCCTGCGTAGTGTTCCGGGCAGCGGGTAGAACCAGGCAGAGAATTCCCGGCTAGCAGCTTCCCTGTGGCGGGGAAGTGCAAACGTACACGTTTTCGGCCGAAAATGCGTTTTCCCGCGAAAACGCACACCACGGCTCTTTCTGAGAAAAAGCAAGCATGGAGGACGAGAATCGCTTTTGCCCTGCGTAGCGTTCCGGGCAGCGGGTAGAACCAGGCAGCGAATTCCCTGCTAGCAGCTTCCCTGTGGCCGGTAAGTGCAAACGTACACGTTTTCGGCCGAAAACACGTTTTGCGGCGAAAACGCACACCACGGCTCTTTCTGAGAAAAAGCAAGCACGGAGGACGAGAATCGCTTTTGCCCTGCGTAGCGTTCCGGGCAGCGGGTAGAAATAGGCAGCGAATTCCCGGCTAGCAGCTTCCCTGTGGCCGGGAAGTGCAAACGTACACGTTTTCGGCCGAAAACGCGTTTTCCGGCGAAAACGCACACCACGGCTCTTTCTGAGAAAAAGCAAGCACGGAGGACGAAAATCGCTTTTGCCCTGCGTAGCGTTCCGGGCAGCGGGTAGAACCAGGCAGAGAATTCCCGGCTAGCAGCTTCCCTGTGGCCGGGAAGTGTAAACGTACACGTTTTCGGCCGAAAACGCGTTTTCCGGCGAAAACGCACACCACGGCTCTTTCTGAGAAAAAGCAAGCACGGAGGACGAGAATCGCTTTTGCCCTGCGTAGCGTTCCTTACAGCGGGTAGAACCAGGCAGAGAATTCCCGGCTAGCAGCTTCCCTGTGGCGGGGAAGTGCAAACGTACACGTTTTCGGCCGAAAACGCGTTTTCTGGCGAAAACGCACACCACGGCTCTTTCTGAGAAAAAGCAAGCACGGAGGACGAGAATCGCTTTTGCCCTGCGTAGTGTTCCGGGCAGCGGGTAGAACCAGGCAGAGAATTCCCGGCTAGCAGCTTCCCTGTGGCGGGGAAGTGCAAACGTACACGTTTTCGGCGGAAAAAGCGTTTTGCGGCGAAAACGCACACCACGGCTCTTTCTGAGAAAAAGCAAGCACGGAGGACGAGAATCGCTTTTGCCCTGCGTAGCGTTCTGAGCAGCGGGTAGAAATAGGCAGCGAATTGCCGGCTAGCAGCTTCCCTGTGGCCGGGAAGTGCAAACGTACACGTTTTCGGCCGAAAACGCATTTTCCGGCGAAAAAGCACACCACGGCTCTTTCTGAGAAAAAGCAAGCACGGAGGACGAGAATCGCTTTTGCCCTGCGTAGCGTTCCGGGCAGCGGGTAGAACCAGGCAGAGAATTCCCGGCTAGCAGCTTCCCTGTGGCCGGGAAGTGCAAACGTACACGTTTTCGGCCGAAAACGCGTTTTCCGGCGAAAACGCACACCACGGCTCTTTCTGAGAAAAAGCAAGCACGGAGGACGAGAATCGCTTTTGCTCTGCGTAGCGTTCCGGGCAGAGGGTAGAACCAGGCAGAGAATTCCCGGCTAGCAGCTTCCGTGTGGCGGGGAAGTGCAAACGTACACGTTTTCGGCCGAAAACGCGTTTTCCGGCGAAAACGCACACCACGGCTCTTTCTGAGAAAAAGCAAGCACGGAGGACGAGAATCGCTTTTGCCCTGCGTAGTGTTCCGGGCAGCGGGTAGAACCAGGCAGAGAATTCCCGGCTAGCAGCTTCCCTGTGGCCGGGAAGTGCAAACGTACACGTTTTCGGCCGAAAACGCGTTTTCCCGCGAAAACGCACACCACGGCTCTTTCTGAGAAAAAGCAAGCACGGAGGACGAGAATCGCTTTTGCCCTGCGTAGCGTTCCGGGCAGCGGGTAGAACCAGGCAGAGAATTCCCGGCTAGCAGCTTCCCTGTGGCCGGGAAGTGCAAACGTACACGTTTTCGGCCGAAAATGCGTTTTCCCGCGAAAACGCACACCACGGCTCTTTCTGAGAAAAAGCAAGCACGGAGGACGAAAATCGCTTTTGCCCTGCGTAGCGTTCTGAGCAGCGGGTAGAAATAGGCAGCGAATTGCCGGCTAGCAGCTTCCCTGTGGCCGGGAAGTGCAAACGTACACGTTTTCGGCCGAAAAAGCGTTTTCCGGAGAAAAAGCACGCCACGGCTCTTTCTGAGAAAAAGCAAGCACGGAGGACGAGAATCGCTTTTGCCCTGCGTAGCGTTCCGGGCAGCGGGTAGAACCAGGCAGAGAATTCCCGGCTAGCAGCTTCCCTGTGGCCGGGAAGTGCAAACGTACACGTTTTCGGCCGAAAACGCGTTTTCTGGCGAAAACGCACACCACGGCTCTTTCTGAGAAAAAGCAAGCACGGAGGACGAGAATCGCTTTTGCCCTGCGTAGCGTTCCGGGCAGCGGGTAGAACCAGGCAGAGAATTCCCGGCTAGCAGCTTCCCTGTGGCCGGGAAGTGCAAACGTACACGTTTTCGGCCAAAAACGCGTTTTGCGGCGAAAACGCACACCACGGCTCTTTCTGAGAAAAAGCAAGCACGGAGGACGAGAATCGCTTTTGCCCTGCGTAGCGTTCCGGGCAGCGGGTAGAACGAGGCAGAGAATTCCCGGCTAGCAGCTTCCCTGTGGCCGGGAAGTGCAAACGTACACGTTTTCGGCCGAAAACGCATTTTCCGGCAAAAAAGCACATCATGGCTCTTTCTGAGAAAAAGCAAGCACGGAGGACGAGAATCGCTTTTGCCCTGCGTAGCGTTCCGGGCAGCGGGTAGAAATAGGCAGCGAATTCCCGGCTAGCAGCTTCCCTGTGGCGGGGAAGTGCAAACGTACACGTTTTCGGCCGAAAACGCGTTTTCCGGCGAAAACGCACACCACGGCTCTTTCTGAGAAAAAGCAAGCACGGAGGACGAGAATCGCTTTTGCCCTGCGTAGTGTTCCGGGCAGCGGGTAGAACCAGGCAGCGAATTCCCGGCTAGCAGCTTCCCTGTGGCCGGGAAGTGCAAACGTACACGTTTTCGGCCGAAAACGCGTTTTCCGGCGAAAACGCACACCACGGCTCTTTCTGAGAAAAAGCAAGCACGGAGGACGAGAATCGCTTTTGCCCTGCGTAGTGTTCCGGGCAGCGGGTAGAACCAGGCAGAGAATTCCCGGCTAGCAGCTTCCCTGTGGCGGGGAAGTGCAAACGTACACGTTTTCGGCCGAAAACGCGTTTTCCGGCGAAAACGCACACCACGGCTCTTTCTGAGAAAAAGCAAGCACGGAGGACGAGAATCGCTTTTTCCCTGCGTAGCGTTCTGAGCAGCGGGTAGAAATAGGCAGCGAATTGCCGGCTAGCAGCTTCCCTGTGGCCGGGAAGTGCAAACGTACACGTTTTCGGCCGAAAACGCGTTTTCCGGCGAAAAAGCACACCACGGCTCTTTCTGAGAAAAAGCAAGCACGGAGGACGAGAATCGCTTTTGCCCTGCGTATCGTTCTGAGCAGTGGGTAGAAATAGGCAGCGAATTGCCGGCTAGCAGCTTCCCTGTGGCCGGGAAGTGCAAACGTACACGTTTTCGCCGAAAACACGTTTTCCGGCGAAAAGGCACACCACGGCTCTTTCTGAGAAAAAGCAAGCACGGAGGACGAGAATCGCTTTTGCCCTGCGTAGCGTTCCGGGCAGCGGGTAGAACCAGGCAGTGAATTGCCGGCTAGCAGCTTCCCTGTGGCCGGGAAGTGCAAACGTACACGTTTTCGGCCGAAAACGCGTTTTCCGGCGAAAACGCACACCACGGCTCTTTCTGAGAAAAAGCAAGCACGGAGGACGAGAATCGCTTTTGCCCTGCGTAGCGTTCCGGGCAGCGGGTAGAACCAGGCAGAGAATTCCCGGCTAGCAGCTTCCCTGTGGCCGGGAAGTGCAAACGTACACGTTTTCGGCGAAAACCCGTTTACCTGCGAAAACGCACACCACGGCTCTTTCTGAGAAAAAGCAAGCACGGAGGACGAGAATCGCTTTTGCCCTGCGTAGCGTTCCGGGCAGCGGGTAGAACCAGGCAGAGAATTCCCGGCTAGCAGCTTCCCTGTGGCCGGGAAGTGCAAACGTACACGTTTTCGGCGAAAACCCGTTTACCTGCGAAAACGCACACCACGGCTCTTTCTGAGAAAAAGCAAGCACGGAGGACGAGAATCGCTTTTGCCCTGCGTAGTGTTCCGGGCAGCGGGTAGAACCAGGCAGAGAATTCCCGGCTAGCAGTTTCCCTGTGGCCGGGAAGTGCAAACGTACACGTTTTCGGCCGAAAACGCTTTTTCCGGCGAAAACGCACACCACGGCTCTTTCTAAGAAAAAGCAAGCACGGAGGACGAGAATCGCTTTTGCCCTGCGTAGCGTTCCGGGTAGCGGGTAGAACCAGGCAGAGAATTCCCGGCTAGCAGCTTCCCTGTGGCGGGGTAGTGCAAACGTACACGTTTTCGGCCGAAAACGCGTTTACCGGCGAAAACGCACACCACGGCTCTTTCTGAGAAAAAGCAAGCACGGAGGACGAGAATCGCTTTTGCCCTGCGTAGCGTTCCGGGCAGCGGGTAGAACCAGGCAGAGAATTCCCGTCTAGCAGCTTCCCTGTGGCCGGGAAGTGCAAACGTACACGTTTTCGGCCGAAAACGCGTTTCCTGACGAAAACGCACACCACGGCTCTTTCTGAGAAAAAGCAAGCACGGAGGACGAGAATCGCTTTTGCCCTGCGTAGCGTTCCGGGCAGCGGGTAGAACCAGGCAGAGAATTCCCGGCTAGCAGCTTCCCTGTGGCGGGGAAGTGCAAACGTACACGTTTTCGGCCGAAAACGCGTTTTCCGGCGAAAACGCACACCACGGCTCTTTCTGAGAAAAAGCAAGCACGGAGGACGAGAATCGCTTTTGCTCTGCGTAGCGTTCCGGGCAGAGGGTAGAACCAGGCAGAGAATTCCCGGCTAGCAGCTTCCGTGTGGCGGGGAAGTGCAAACGTACACGTTTTCGGCCGAAAACGCGTTTTCCGGCGAAAACGCACACCACGGCTCTTTCTGAGAAAAAGCAAGCACGGAGGACGAGAATCGCTTTTGCCCTGCGTAGTGTTCCGGGCAGCGGGTAGAACCAGGCAGAGAATTCCCGGCTAGCAGCTTCCCTGTGGCCGGGAAGTGCAAACGTACACGTTTTCGGCCGAAAACGCGTTTTCCGGCGAAAACGCACACCACGGCTCTTTCTGAGAAAAAGCAAGCACGGAGGACGAGAATCGCTTTTGCCCTGCGTAGCGTTCCGGGCAGCGGGTAGAACCAGGCAGAGAATTCCCGTCTAGCAGCTTCCCTGTGGCCGGGAAGTGCAAACGTACACGTTTTCGGCCGAAAACGCGTTTTCCGGCGAAAACGCACACCACGGCTCTTTCTGAGAAAAAGCAAGCACGGAGGACGAGAATCGCTTTTGCCCTGCGTAGTGTTCCGGGCAGCGGGTAGAACCAGGCAGAGAATTCCCGGCTAGCAGCTTCCCTGTGGCGGGGAAGTGCAAACGTACACGTTTTCGGCCGAAAATGCGTTTTCCCGCGAAAACGCACACCACGGCTCTTTCTGAGAAAAAGCAAGCATGGAGGACGAGAATAGCTTTTGCCCTGCGTAGCGTTCCGGGCAGCGGGTAGAACCAGGCAGCGAATTCCCTGCTAGCAGCTTCCCTGTGGCTGGTAAGTGCAAACGTACACGTTTTCGGCCGAAAACGCGTTTTGCGGCGAAAACGCACACCACGGCTCTTTCTGAGAAAAAGCAAGCACGGAGGACGAGAATCGCTTTTGCCCTGCGTAGCGTTCTGAGCAGCGGGTAGAAATAGGCAGCGAATTGCCGGCTAGCAGCTTCCCTGTGGCCGGGAAGTGCAAACGTACACGTTTTCGGCCGAAAAAGCGTTTTCCGGAGAAAAAGCACGCCACGGCTCTTTCTGAGAAAAAGCAAGCACGGAGGACGAGAATCGCTTTTGCCCTGCGTAGCGTTCGGGGCAGCGGGTAGAACCAGGCAGAGAATTCCCGGCTAGCAGCTTCCCTGTGGCCGGGAAGTGCAAACGTACACGTTTTCGGCCGAAAACGCGTTTTCTGGCGAAAACGCACACCACGGCTCTTTCTGAGAAAAAGCAAGCACGGAGGACGAGAATCGCTTTTGCCCTGCGTAGCGTTCCGGGCAGCGGGTAGAACCAGGCAGAGAATTCCCGGCTAGCAGCTTCCCTGTGGCCGGGAAGTGCAAACGTACACGTTTTCGGCCAAAAACGCGTTTTGCGGCGAAAACGCACACCACGGCTCTTTCTGAGAAAAAGCAAGCACGGAGGACGAGAATCGCTTTTGCCCTGCGTAGCGTTCCGGGCAGCGGGTAGAACGAGGCAGAGAATTCCCGGCTAGCAGCTTCCCTGTGGCGGGGAAGTGCAAACGTACACGTTTTCGGCCGAAAACGCATTTTCCGGCAAAAAAGCACACCATGGCTCTTTCTGAGAAAAAGCAAGCACGGAGGACGAGAATCGCTTTTGCCCTGCGTAGCGTTCCGGGCAGCGGGTAGAACCAGGCAGAGAATTCCCTGCTATCAGCTTCCCTGTGGCGGGGAAGTGCAAACGTACACGTTTTCGGCCGAAAACGCGTTTTCCGGCGAAAACGCACACCACGGCTCTTTCTGAGAAAAAGCAAGCACGGAGGACGAGAATCGCTTTTGCCCTGCGTAGCGTTCCGGGCAGCGGGTAGAACCAGGCAGAGAATTCCCGGCTAGCAGCTTCCCTGTGGCGGGGAAGTGCAAACGTACACGTTTTCGGCCGAAAACGCGTTTTCCGGCGAAAACGCACACCACGGCTCTTTCTGAGAAAAAGCAAGCACGGAGGACGAGAATCGCTTTTGCCCTGCGTAGCGTTCCGGGCAGCGGGTAGAACCAGGCAGAGAATTCCCGGCTAGCAGCTTCCCTGTGGCCGGGAAGTGCAAACGTACACGTTTTCGGCCGAAAACGCGTTTTCCGGCGAAAACGCACACCAGGGCTCTTTCTGAGAAAAAGCAAGCACGGAGGACGAGAATCGCTTTTGCCCTGCGTAGCGTTCCGGGCAGCGGGTAGAACCAGGCAGAGAATTCCCGGCTAGCAGCTTCCCTGTGGCGGGGAAGTGCAAACGTACACGTTTTCGGCCGAAAACGCGTTTTACGGCGAAAACGCACACCACGGCTCTTTCTGAGAAAAAGCAAGCACGGAGGACGAGAATCGCTTTTGCCCTGCGTAGAGTTCTGAGCAGCGGGTAGAAATAGGCAGCGAATTGCCGGCTAGCAGTTTCCCTGTGGCCGGGAAGTGCAAACGTACACGTTTTCGGCCGAAAACGCGTTTTCCGGCGAAAACGCACACCACGGCTCTTTCTGAGAAATAGCAAGCACGGAGGACGAGAATCGCTTTTGCCCTGCGTAGCGTTCCGGGCATCGGGTAGAACCAGGCAGAGAATTCCCGTCTAGCAGCTTCCCTGTGGCGGGGAAGTGCAAACGTACACGTTTTCGGCCGAAAACGCGTTTTCTGGCGAAAACGCACACCACGGCTCTTTCTGAGAAAAAGCAAGCACGGAGGACGAGAATCGCTTTTGCCCTGCGTAGCGTTCCGGGCAGCGGGTAGAACCAGGCAGAAAATTCCCGGCTAGCAGCTTCCCTGTGGCGGGGAAGTGCAAACGTACACGTTTTCGGCCGAAAACGCGTTTTCTGGCGAAAACGCACACCACGGCTCTTTCTGAGAAAAAGCAAGCACGGAGGACGAGAATCGCTTTTGCCCTGCGTAGCGTTCCGGGCAGCGGGTAGAACCAGGCAGAGAATTCCCGGCTAGCAGCTTCCCTGTGGCGGGGAAGTGCAAACGTACACGTTTTCGGCCGAAAACGCGTTTTCCGGCGAAAACGCACACCACGGCTCTTTCTGAGAAAAAGCAAGCACGGAGGACGAGAATCGCTTTTGCCCTGCGTAGCGTTCCGGGCAGCGGGTAGAACCAGGCAGAGAATTCCCGGCTAGCAGCTTCCCTGTGGCCGGGAAGTGCAAACTTACACGTTTTCGGCCGAAAACGCGTTTTCTGGCGAAAACGCACACCACGGCTCTTTCTGAGAAAAAGCAAGCACGGAGGACGAGAATCGCTTTTGCCCTGCGTAGTGTTCCGGGCAGCGGGTAGAACCAGGCAGAGAATTCCCGGCTAGCAGCTTCCCTGTGGCCGGGAAGTGCAAACGTACACGTTTTCGGCCGAAAACGTGTTTTCCGGCGAAAACGCACACCACGGCTCTTTCTGAGAAAAAGCAAGCACGGAGGACGAGAATCGCTTTTGCCCTGCGAAGCGTTCCGGGCAGCGGGAAGAACCAGGCAGAGAATTCCCGGCTAGCAGCTTCCCTGTGGCCGGGAAGTGGAAACGTACACGTTTTCGGCCGAAAACGCGTTTTCCGGCGAAAACGCACACCACGGCTCTTTCTGAGAAAAAGCAAGCACGGAGGACGAGAATCGCTTTTGCCCTGCGTAGCGTTCCGGGCAGCGGGTAGAACCAGGCAGAGAATTCACGGCTAGCACCTTCCCTGTGGCCGGGAAGTGCAAACGTACACGTTTTCGGCCGAAAACGCGTTTTCCGGCGAAAACGCACACCACGGCTCTTTCTGAGAAAAAGCAAGCACGGAGGACGAGAATCGCTTTTTGCCCTGCGTAGCGTTCCGGGCAGCGGGTAGAACCAGGCAGAGAATTCCCGGCTAGCAGCTTCCCTGTGGCCGGGAAGTGCAAACGTACACGTTTTCGGCCGAAAACGCGTTTTCCGGCGAAAACGCACACCACGGCTCTTTCTGAGATAAAGCAAGCACGGAGGACGAGAATCGCTTTTTCCCTGCGTAGCGTTCTGAGCAGCGGGTAGAAATAGGCAGCGAATTGCCGGCTAGCAGCTTCCCTGTGGCCGGGAAGTGCAAACGTACACGTTTTCGGCCGAAAACGCGTTTTCCGGCGAAAAAGCACACCACGGCTCTTTCTGAGAAAAAGCAAGCACGGAGGACGAGAATCGCTTTTGCCCTGCGTATCGTTCTGAGCAGTGGGTAGAAATAGGCAGCGAATTGCCGGCTAGCAGCTTCCCTGTGGCCGGGAAGTGCAAACGTACACGTTTTCGCCGAAAACAGGTTTTGCGGCGAAAAGGCACACCACGGCTCTTTCTGAGAAAAAGCAAGCACGGAGGACGAGAATCGCTTTTTCCCTGCGTAGCGTTCCGGGCAGCGGGTAGAACCAGGCAGTGAATTGCCGGCTAGCAGCTTCCCTGTGGCCGGGAAGTGCAAACGTACACGTTTTCGGCCGAAAACGCGTTTAGCGGCGAAAACGCACACCACGGCTCTTTCTGAGAAAAAGCAAGCACGGAGGACGAGAATCGCTTTTGCCCTGCGTAGCGTTCCGGGCAGCGGGTAGAACCAGGCAGAGAATTCCCGGCTAGCAGCTTCCCTGTGGCCGGGAAGTGCAAACGTACACGTTTTCGGCGAAAACCCGTTTACCTGCGAAAACGCACACCACGGCTCTTTCTGAGAAAAAGCAAGCACGGAGGACGAGAATCGCTTTTGCCCTGCGTAGCGTTCCGGGCAGCGGGTAGAACCAGGCAGAGAATTCCCGGCTATCAGCTTCCCTGTGGCCGGGAAGTGCAAACGTACACGTTTTCGGCCGAAAACGCGTTTTCCGGCGAAAACGCACACCACGGCTCTTTCTGAGAAAAAGCAAGCACGGAGGACGAGAATCGCTTTTGCCCTGCGTAGCGTTCCGGGCAGCGGGTAGAACCAGGCAGAGAATTCCCGTCTAGCAGCTTCCCTGTGGCCGGGAAGTGCAAACGAAAACGTTTTCGGCCGAAAACGCGTTTTCCGGCGAAAACGCACACCACGGCTCTTTCTGAGAAAAAGCAAGCATGGAGGACGAGAATCGCTTTTGCCCTGCGTAGCGTTCCGGGCAGCGGGTAGAACCAGGCAGCGAATTCCCTGCTAGCAGCTTCCCTGTGGCTGGTAAGTGCAAACGTACACGTTTTCGGCCGAAAACGCGTTTTCCGGCGAAAACGCACACCACGGCTCTTTCTGAGAAAAAGCAAGCACGGAGGACGAGAATCGCTTTTGCCCTGCGTAGCGTTCTGAGCAGCGGGTAGAAATAGGCAGCGAATTGCCGGCTAGCAGCTTCCCTGTGGCCGGGAAGTGCAAACGTACACGTTTTCGGCCGAAAAAGCGTTTTCCGGAGAAAAAGTACGCCACGGCTCTTTCTGAGAAAAAGCAAGCACGGAGGACGAGAATCGCTTTTGCCCTGCGTAGCGTTCGGGGCAGCGGGTAGAACCAGGCAGAGAATTCCCGGCTAGCAGCTTCCCTGTGGCCGGGAAGTGCAAACGTACACGTTTTCGGCCGAAAACGCGTTTTCTGGCGAAAACGCACACCACGGCTCTTTCTGAGAAAAAGCAAGCACGGAGGACGAGAATCGCTTTTGCCCTGCGTAGCGTTCCGGGCAGCGGGTAGAACCAGGCAGAGAATTCCCGGCTAGCAGCTTCCCTGTTGCCGGGAAGTGCAAACGTACACGTTTTCGGCCAAAAACGCGTTTTGCGGCGAAAACGCACACCACGGCTCTTTCTGAGAAAAAGCAAGCACGGAGGACGAGAATCGCTTTTGCCCTGCGTAGCGTTCCGGGCAGCGGGTAGAACGAGGCAGAGAATTCCCGGCTAGCAGCTTCCCTGTGGCGGGGAAGTGCAAACGTACACCTTTTCGGCCAAAAAACCACATTTTCCGGCAAAAAAGCACACCATGGCTCTTTCTGAGAAAAAGCAAGCACGGAGGACGAGAATCGCTTTTGCCCTGCGTAGCGTTCCGGGCAGCGGGTAGAACCAGGCAGAGAATTCCCTGCTATAAGCTTCCCTGTGGCGGGGAAGTGCAAACGTACACGTTTTCGGCCGAAAACGCGTTTTGCGGCGAAAACGCACACCACGGCTCTTTCTGAGATAAAGCAAGCACGGAGGACGAGAATCGCTTTTGCCCTGCGTAGCGTTCCGGGCAGCGGGTAGAACCAGGCAGAGAATTCCCGGCTAGCAGCTTCCCTGTTGCCGGGAAGTGCAAACGTACACGTTTTCGGCCGAAAACGCGTTTTCCGGCGAAAACGCACACCACGGCTCTTTCTGAGAAAAAGCAAGCACGGAGGACGAGAATCGCTTTTGCCCTGCGTAGCGTTCCGGGCAGCGGGTAGAACCAGGCAGAGAATTCCCGGCTAGCAGCTTCCCTGTGGCCGGGAAGTGCAAACGTACACGTTTTCGGCCGAAAACGCGTTTTCCGGCGAAAACGCACACCACGGCTCTTTCTGAGAAAAAGCAAGCACGGAGGACGAGAATCGCTTTTGCCCTGCGTAGCGTTCCGGGCAGCGGGTAGAACCAGGCAGAGAATTCCCGGCTAGCAGCTTCCCTGTGGCCGGGAAGTGCAAACGTAAACGTTTTCGGCCGAAAACGCGTTTTCCGGCGAAAACGCACACCACGGCTCTTTCTGAGAAAAAGCAAGCACGGAGGACGAGAATCGCTTTTGCCCTGCGTAGCGTTCCGGGCAGCGGGTAGAACCAGGCAGAGAATTCCCGTCTAGCAGCTTCCCTGTGGCCGGGAAGTGCAAACGAAAACGTTTTCGGCCGAAAACGCGTTTTCCGGCGAAAACGCACACCACGGCTCTTTCTGAGAAAAAGCAAGCATGGAGGACGAGAATCGCTTTTGCCCTGCGTAGCGTTCCGGGCAGCGGGTAGAACCAGGCAGCGAATTCCCTGCTAGCAGCTTCCCTGTGGCTGGTAAGTGCAAACGTACACGTTTTCGGCCGAAAACGCGTTTTCCGGCGAAAACGCACACCACGGCTCTTTCTGAGAAAAAGCAAGCACGGAGGACGAGAATCGCTTTTGCCCTGCGTAGCGTTCTGAGCAGCGGGTAGAAATAGGCAGCGAATTGCCGGCTAGCAGCTTCCCTGTGGCCGGGAAGTGCAAACGTACACGTTTTCGGCCGAAAAAGCGTTTTCCGGAGAAAAAGTACGCCACGGCTCTTTCTGAGAAAAAGCAAGCACGGAGGACGAGAATCGCTTTTGCCCTGCGTAGCGTTCGGGGCAGCGGGTAGAACCAGGCAGAGAATTCCCGGCTAGCAGCTTCCCTGTGGCCGGGAAGTGCAAACGTACACGTTTTCGGCCGAAAACGCGTTTTCTGGCGAAAACGCACACCACGGCTCTTTCTGAGAAAAAGCAAGCACGGAGGACGAGAATCGCTTTTGCCCTGCGTAGCGTTCCGGGCAGCGGGTAGAACCAGGCAGAGAATTCCCGGCTAGCAGCTTCCCTGTGGCCGGGAAGTGCAAACGTACACGTTTTCGGCCAAAAACGCGTTTTGCGGCGAAAACGCACACCACGGCTCTTTCTGAGAAAAAGCAAGCACGGAGGACGAGAATCGCTTTTGCCCTGCGTAGCGTTCCGGGCAGCGGGTAGAACGAGGCAGAGAATTCCCGGCTAGCAGCTTCCCTGTGGCGGGGAAGTGCAAACGTACACCTTTTCGGCCAAAAAAACACATTTTCCGGCAAAAAAGCACACCATGGCTCTTTCTGAGAAAAAGCAAGCACGGAGGACGAGAATCGCTTTTGCCCTGCGTAGCGTTCCGGGCAGCGGGTAGAACCAGGCAGAGAATTCCCTGCTATAAGCTTCCCTGTGGCGGGGAAGTGCAAACGTACACGTTTTCGGCCGAAAACGCGTTTTGCGGCGAAAACGCACACCACGGCTCTTTCTGAGATAAAGCAAGCACGGAGGACGAGAATCGCTTTTGCCCTGCGTAGCGTTCCGGGCAGCGGGTAGAACCAGGCAGAGAATTCCCGGCTAGCAGCTTCCCTGTTGCCGGGAAGTGCAAACGTACACGTTTTCGGCCGAAAACGCGTTTTCCGGCGAAAACGCACACCACGGCTCTTTCTGAGAAAAAGCAAGCACGGAGGACGAGAATCGCTTTTGCCCTGCGTAGCGTTCCGGGCAGCGGGTAGAACCAGGCAGAGAATTCCCGGCTAGCAGCTTCCCTGTGGCCGGGGAAGTGCAAACGTACACGTTTTCGGCCGAAAACGCGTTTTCCGGCGAAAACGCACACCACGGCTCTTTCTGAGAAAAAGCAAGCACGGAGGACGAGAATCGCTTTTGCCCTGCGTAGCGTCCGGGCAGCGGGTAGAACCAGGCAGAGAATTCCCGGCTAGCAGCTTCCCTGTGGCCGGGAAGTGCAAACGTAAACGTTTTCGGCCGAAAACGCGTTTTCCGGCGAAAACGCACACCACGGCTCTTTCTGAGAAAAAGCAAGCACGGAGGACGAGAATCGCTTTTGCCCTGCGTAGCGTTCCGGGCAGCGGGTAGAACCAGGCAGAGAATTCCCGGCTAGCAGCTTCCCTGTGGCCGGGAAGTGCAAACGTACACGTTTTCGGCCGAAAACGCGTTTTCTGGCGAAAACGCACACCACGGCTCTTTCTGAGAAAAAGCAAGCACGGAGGACGAGAATCGCTTTTGCCCTGCGTAGCGTTCCGGGCAGCGGGTAGAACCAGGCAGAGAATTCCCGGCTAGCAGCTTCCCTGTGGCGGGGAAGTGCAAACGTACACGTTTTCGGCCGAAAACGCGTTTTCCGGCGAAAACGCACACCACGGCTCTTTCTGAGAAAAAGCAAGCACGGAGGACGAGAATCACTTTTGCCCTGCGTAGTGTTCCGGGCAGCGGGTAGAACCAGGCAGAGAATTCCCGGCTAGCAGCTTCCCTGTGGCCGGGAAGTGCAAACGTACACGTCGGCCGAAAACGCGTTTTACGGCGAAAACGCACACCACGGCTCTTTCTGAGAAAAAGCAAGCACGGAGGACGAGAATCGCTTTTGCCCTGCGTAGAGTTCTGAGCAGCGGGTAGAAATAGGCAGCGAATTGCCGGCTAGCAGTTTCCCTGTGGCCGGGAAGTGCAAACGTACACGTTTTCGGCCGAAAACGCGTTTTCCGGCGAAAACGCACACCACGGCTCTTTCTGAGAAAAAGCAAGCACGGAGGACGAGAATCGCTTTTGCCCTGCGTAGCGTTCCGGGCAGCGGGTAGAACCAGGCAGAGAATTCCCGGCTAGCAGCTTCCCTGTGGCGGGGAAGTGCAAACGTACACGTTTTCGGCCGAAAACGCGTTTTCTGGCGAAAACGCACACCACGGCTCTTTCTGAGAAAAAGCAAGCACGGAGGACGAGAATCGCTTTTGCCCTGCGTAGCGTTCCGGGCAGCGGGTAGAACCAGGCAGAAAATTCCCGGCTAGCAGCTTCCCTGTGGCGGGGAAGTGCAAACGTACACGTTTTCGGCCGAAAACGCGTTTTCTGGCGAAAACGCACACCACGGCTCTTTCTGAGAAAAAGCAAGCACGGAGGACGAGAATCGCTTTTGCCCTGCGTAGCGTTCCGGGCAGCGGGTAGAACCAGGCAGAGAATTCCCGGCTAGCAGCTTCCCTGTGGCGGGGAAGTGCAAACGTACACGTTTTCGGCCGAAAACGCGTTTTCCGGCGAAAACGCACACCACGGCTCTTTCTGAGAAAAAGCAAGCACGGAGGACGAGAATCGCTTTTGCCCTGCGTAGCGTTCCGGGCAGCGGGTAGAACCAGGCAGAGAATTCCCGGCTAGCAGCTTCCCTGTGGCCGGGAAGTGCAAACGTACACGTTTTCGGCCGGAAAACGCGTTTTCTGGCGAAAACGCACACCACGGCTCTTTCTGAGAAAAAGCAAGCACGGAGGACGAGAATCGCTTTTGCCCTGCGTAGTGTTCCGGGCAGCGGGTAGAACCAGGCAGAGAATTCCCGGCTAGCAGCTTCCCTGTGGCCGGGAAGTGCAAACGTACACGTTTTCGGCCGAAAACGTGTTTTCCGGCGAAAACGCACACCACGGCTCTTTCTGAGAAAAAGCAAGCACGGAGGACGAGAATCGCTTTTGCCCTGCGAAGCGTTCCGGGCAGCGGGAAGAACCAGGCAGAGAATTCCCGGCTAGCAGCTTCCCTGTGGCCGGGAAGTGGAAACGTACACGTTTTCGGCCGAAAACGCGTTTTTCCCGCAAAAACGCACACCACGGCTCTTTCTGAGAAAAAGAAAGCACGGAGGAGGAGAATCGCTTTTTGCCCTGCGTAGCGTTCCGGGCAGCGGGTAGAACCAGGCAGAGAATTCCCGGCTAGCAGCTTCCCTGTGGCCGGGAAGTGCAAACGTACACGTTTTCGGCCGAAAACGCGTTTTCCGGCGAAAACGCACACCACGGCTCTTTCTGAGAAAAAGCAAGCACGGAGGACGAGAATCGCTTTTGCCCTGCGTAGCGTTCCGGGCAGCGGGTAGAACCAGGCAGTGAATTGCCGGCTAGCAGCTTCCCTGTGGCCGGGAAGTGCAAACGTACACGTTTTCGGCCGAAAACGCGTTTTCCGGCGAAAACGCACACCACGGCTCTTTCTGAGAAAAAGCAAGCACGGAGGACGAGAATCGCTTTTGCCCTGCGTAGCGTTCCGGGCAGCGGGTAGAACCAGGCAGAGAATTCCCGGCTAGCAGCTTCCCTGTGGCCGGGAAGTGCAAACGTACACGTTTTCGGCGAAAACCCGTTTACCTGCGAAAACGCACACCACGGCTCTTTCTGAGAAAAAGCAAGCACGGAGGACGAGAATCGCTTTTGCCCTGCGTAGCGTTCCGGGCAGCGGGTAGAACCAGGCAGAGAATTCCCGGCTATCAGCTTCCCTGTGGCCGGGAAGTGCAAACGTACACGTTTTCGGCCGAAAACGCGTTTTCCGGCGAAAACGCACACCACGGCTCTTTCTGAGAAAAAGCAAGCACGGAGGACGAGAATCGCTTTTGCCCTGCGTAGCGTTCCGGGCAGCGGGTAGAACCAGGCAGAGAATTCCCGGCTAGCAGCTTCCCTGTGGCCGGGAAGTGCAAACGTACACGTTTTCGGCGAAAACCCGTTTACCTGCGAAAACGCACACCACGGCTCTTTCTGAGAAAAAGCAAGCACGGAGGACGAGAATCGCTTTTGCCCTGCGTAGTGTTCCGGGCAGCGGGTAGAACCAGGCAGAGAATTCCCGGCTAGCAGTTTCCCTGTGGCCGGGAAGTGCAAACGTACACGTTTTCGGCCGAAAACGCTTTTTCCGGCGAAAACGCACACCACGGCTCTTTCTAAGAAAAAGCAAGCACGGAGGACGAGAATCGCTTTTGCCCTGCGTAGCGTTCCGGGTAGCGGGTAGAACCAGGCAGAGAATTCCCGGCTAGCAGCTTCCCTGTGGCGGGGTAGTGCAAACGTACACGTTTTCGGCCGAAAACGCGTTTACTGGCGAAAACGCACACCACGGCTCTTTCTGAGAAAAAGCAAGCACGGAGGACGAGAATCGCTTTTGCCCTGCGTAGCGTTCCGGGCAGCGGGTAGAACCAGGCAGAGAATTCCCGTCTAGCAGCTTCCCTGTGGCCGGGAAGTGCAAACGTACACGTTTTCGGCCGAAAACGCGTTTTCTGACGAAAACGCACACCACGGCTCTTTCTGAGAAAAAGCAAGCACGGAGGACGAGAATCGCTTTTGCCCTGCGTAGCGTTCCGGGCAGCGGGTAGAACCAGGCAGAGAATTCCCGGCTAGCAGATTCCCTGTGGCCGGGAAGTGCAAACGTACACGTTTTCGGCCGAAAACGCGTTTTCCGGCGAAAACGCACACCACGGCTCTTTCTGAGAAAAAGCAAGCACGGAGGACGAGAATCGCTTTTGCCCTGCGTAGCGTTCCGGGCAGCGGGTAGAACCAGGCAGAGAATTCCCGGCTAGCAGCTTCCCTGTGGCCGGGAAGTGCAAACGTAAACGTTTTCGCCGAAAACACGTTTTCCGGCGAAAAGGCACACCACGGCTCTTTCTGAGAAAAAGCAAGCACGGAGGACGAGAATCGCTTTTGCCCTGCGTAGCGTTCCGGGCAGCGGGTAGAACCAGGCAGAGAATTCCCGGCTAGCAGCTTCCCTGTGGCCGGGAAGTGCAAACGTACACGTTTTCGGCCGAAAACGTGTTTTCCGGCGAAAAAGCACACCACGGCTCTTTCTGAGAAAAAGCAAGCACGGAGGACGAGAATCGCTTTTGCCCTGCGTATCGTTCTGAGCAGTGGGTAGAAATAGGCAGCGAATTGCCGGCTAGCAGCTTCCCTGTGGCCGGGAAGTGCAAACGTACACGTTTTCGCCGAAAACACGTTTTCCGGCGAAAAGGCACACCACGGCTCTTTCTGAGAAAAAGCAAGCACGGAGGACGAGAATCGCTTTTGCCCTGCGTAGCGTTCCGGGCAGCGGGTAGAACCAGGCAGAGAATTCCCGGCTAGCAGCTTCCCTGTGGCCGGGAAGTGCAAACGTACACGTTTTCGGCCGAAAACGCGTTTTCCGGCGAAAACGCACACCACGGCTCTTTCTGAGAAAAAGCAAGCACGGAGGACGAGAATCGCTTTTGCCCTGCGTAGCGTTCCGGGCAGCGGGTAGAACCAGGCAGAGAATTCCCGGCTAGCAGCTTCCCTGTGGCCGGGAAGTGCAAACGTACACGTTTTCGGCGAAAACCCGTTTACCTGCGAAAACGCACACCACGGCTCTTTCTGAGAAAAAGCAAGCACGGAGGACGAGAATCGCTTTTGCCCTGCGTAGCGTTCCGGGCAGCGGGTAGAACCAGGCAGAGAATTCCCGGCTAGCAGCTTCCCTGTGGCCGGGAAGTGCAAACGTACACGTTTTCGGCCGAAAACGCGTTTTCCGGCGAAAACGCACACCACGGCTCTTTCTGAGAAAAAGCAAGCACGGAGGACGAGAATCGCTTTTGCCCTGCGTAGCGTTCCGGGCAGCGGGTAGAACCAGGCAGAGAATTCCCGGCTAGCAGCTTCCCTGTGGCCGGGAAGTGCAAACGTACACGTTTTCGGCGAAAACGCGTTTTCCGGCGAAAACGCACACCACGGCTCTTTCTGAGAATAAGCAAGCACGGAGGACGAGTATCGCTTTTGCCCTGCGTAGCGTTCCGGGCAGCGGGTAGAACCAGGCAGAGAATTCCCGGCTAGCAGCTTCCCTGTGGCCGGGAAGTGCAAACGTACACGTTTTCGGCCGAAAACGCGTTTTCCGGCGAAAACGCACACCACGGCTCTTTCTGAGAAAAAGCAAGCACGGAGGACGAGAATCGCTTTTTCGCTGCGTAGCGTTCCGGGCAGCGGGTAGAACCAGGCAGAGAATTCCCGGCTAGCAGCTTCCCTGTGGCGGGGAAGTGCAAACGTACACGTTTTCGGCCGAAAACGCGTTTTCCGGCGAAAACGCACACCACGGCTCTTTCTGAGAAAAAGCAAGCACGGAGGACGAGAATCGCTTTTGCCCTGCGTAGCGTTCCGGGCAGCGGGTAGAACCAGGCAGAGAATTCCCGGCTAGCAGCTTCCCTGTGGCGGGGAAGTGCAAACGTACACGTATTCGGCCGAAAACGCGTTTTCCGGCGAAAACGCACACCACGGCTCTTTCTGAGAAAAAGCAAGCACGGAGGACGAGAATCGCTTTTGCCCTGCGTAGCGTTCTGAGCAGCGGGTAGAAATAGGCAGCGAATTGCCGGCTAGCAGCTTCCCTGTGGCCGGGAAGTGCAAACGTACACGTTTTCGGCCGAAAACGCGTTTTCCGGCGAAAAAGCACACCATGGCCCTTTCTGAGAAAAAGCAAGCACGGAGGACGAGAATCGCTTTTGCCCTGCGTAGCGTTCCGGGCAGCGGGTAGAACCAGGCAGAGAATTCCCGGCTAGCAGCTTCCCTGTGGCCGGGAAGTGCAAACGTACACGTTTTCGGCCGAAAACGCGTTTTCCGGCGAAAACGCACACCACGGCTCTTTCTGAGAAAAAGCAAGCACGGAGGACGAGAATCGCTTTTGCCCTGCGTAGCGTTCCGGGCAGCGGGTAGAACCAGCAGAGAATTCCCGGCTAGCAGCTTCCCTGTGGCCGGGAAGTGCAAACGTACACGTTTTCTGCCGAAAACGCGTTTTCCGGCGAAAAAGCACACCATGGCTCTTTCTGAGAAAAAGCAAGCACGGAGGACGAGAATCGCTTTTACCCTGCGTAGCGTTCCGGGCAGCGGGTAGAACCAGGCAGAGAATTCCCGTCTAGCAGCTTCCCTGTGGCGGGGAAGTGCAAACGTACACGTTTTCGGCCGAAAACGCGTTTTCCGGCGAAAACGCACACCACGGCTCTTTCTGAGAAAAAGCAAGCACGGAGGACGAGAATCGCTTTTGCCCTGCGTAGCGTTCCGGGCAGCGGGTAGAACCAGGCAGAGAATTCCCGGCTAGCAGCTTCCCTGTGGCCGGGAAGTGCAAACGTGCAAGTTTTCGGCCGAAAACGCGTTTTCCGGCGAAAACGCACACCACGGCTCTTTCTGAGAAAAAGCAAGCACGGAGGACGAGAATCGCTTTTGCCCTGCGTAGCGTTCCGGGCAGCGGGTAGAACCAGGCAGAGAATTCCCGGCTAGCAGCTTCCCTGTGGCGGGGAAGTGCAAACGTACACGTTTTCGGCCGAAAACGCGTTTTCTGGCGAAAACGCACACCACGGCTCTTTCTGAGAAAAAGCAAGCACGGAGGACGAGAATCGCTTTTCCCTGCGTAGCGTTCTGGGCAGCGGGTAGAACCAGGCAGAGAATTCCCGGCTAGCAGCTTCCCTGTGGCCGGGAAGTGCAAACGTACACGTTTTCGGCCGAAAACGCGTTTTCCGGCGAAAACGCACACCACGGCTCTTTCTGAGAAAAAGCAAGCACGGAGGACGAGAATCGCTTTTGCCCTGGGTAGCGTTCCGGGCAGCGGGTAGAACCAGGCAGAGAATTCCCGGCTAGCAGCTTCCCTGTGGCCGGGAAGTGCAAACGTACACGTTTTTGCCGAAAACACGTTTTCCGGCGAAAACGCACACCACGGCTCTTTCTGAGAAAAAGCAAGCACGGAGGACGAGAATCGCTTTTGCCCTGCGTAGCGTTCCGGGCAGCGGGTAGAACCAGGCAGAGAATTCCCGGCTAGCAGCTTCCCTGTGGCCGGGAAGTGCAAACGTACACGTTTTCGGCCAAAAACCCGTTTACCGGCGAAAACGCACACCACGGCTCTTTCTGAGAAAAAACAAGCACGGAGGACGAGAATCGCTTTTGCCCTGCGTAGCGTTCTGAGCAGCGGGTAGAAATAGGCAGCGAATTGCCGGCTAGCAGCTTCCGTGTGGCGGGGAAGTGCAAACGTACACGTTTTCTGCCGAAAACGCGTTTTGCGGCGAAAACGCACACCACGGCTCTTTCTGAGAAAAAGCAAGCACGGAGGACGAGAATCGCTTTTGCCCTGCGTAGCGTTCTGAGCAGCGGGTAGAAATAGGCAGCGAATTGCCGGCTAGCAGCTTCCCTGTGGCCGGGAAGTGCAAACGTACACGTTTTCGGCCGAAAACGCGTTTTCCGGCGAAAACGCACACCACGGCTCTTTCTGAGAAAAAGCAAGCACGGAGGACGAGAATCGCTTTTGCCCTGCGTAGCGTTCCGGGCAGCGGGTAGAACCAGGCAGAGAATTCCCGGCTAGCAGCTTCCCTGTGGCGGGGAAGTGCAAACGTACACGTTTTCGGCCGAAAACGCGTTTTACGGCGAAAACGCACACCACGGCTCTTTCTGAGAAAAAGCAAGCACGGAGGACGAGAATCGCTTTTGCCCTGCGTAGAGTTCTGAGCAGCGGGTAGAAATAGGCAGCGAATTGCCGGCTAGCAGTTTCCCTGTGGCCGGGAAGTGCAAACGTACACGTTTTCGGCCGAAAACGCGTTTTCCGGCGAAAACGCACACCACGGCTCTTTCTGAGAAATAGCAAGCACGGAGGACGAGAATCGCTTTTGCCCTGCGTAGCGTTCCGGGCATCGGGTAGAACCAGGCAGAGAATTCCCGTCTAGCAGCTTCCCTGTGGCGGGGAAGTGCAAACGTACACGTTTTCGGCCGAAAACGCGTTTTCTGGCGAAAACGCACACCACGGCTCTTTCTGAGAAAAAGCAAGCACGGAGGACGAGAATCGCTTTTGCCCTGCGTAGCGTTCCGGGCAGCGGGTAGAACCAGGCAGAAAATTCCCGGCTAGCAGCTTCCCTGTGGCGGGGAAGTGCAAACGTACACGTTTTCGGCCGAAAACGCGTTTTCTGGCGAAAACGCACACCACGGCTCTTTCTGAGAAAAAGCAAGCACGGAGGACGAGAATCGCTTTTGCCCTGCGTAGCGTTCCGGGCAGCGGGTAGAACCAGGCAGAGAATTCCCGGCTAGCAGCTTCCCTGTGGCGGGGAAGTGCAAACGTACACGTTTTCGGCCGAAAACGCGTTTTCCGGCGAAAACGCACACCACGGCTCTTTCTGAGAAAAAGCAAGCACGGAGGACGAGAATCGCTTTTGCCCTGCGTAGCGTTCCGGGCAGCGGGTAGAACCAGGCAGAGAATTCCCGGCTAGCAGCTTCCCTGTGGCCGGGAAGTGCAAACTTACACGTTTTCGGCCGAAAACGCGTTTTCTGGCGAAAACGCACACCACGGCTCTTTCTGAGAAAAAGCAAGCACGGAGGACGAGAATCGCTTTTGCCCTGCGTAGTGTTCCGGGCAGCGGGTAGAACCAGGCAGAGAATTCCCGGCTAGCAGCTTCCCTGTGGCCGGGAAGTGCAAACGTACACGTTTTCGGCCGAAAACGTGTTTTCCGGCGAAAACGCACACCACGGCTCTTTCTGAGAAAAAGCAAGCACGGAGGACGAGAATCGCTTTTGCCCTGCGAAGCGTTCCGGGCAGCGGGAAGAACCAGGCAGAGAATTCCCGGCTAGCAGCTTCCCTGTGGCCGGGAAGTGGAAACGTACACGTTTTCGGCCGAAAACGCGTTTTCCGGCGAAAACGCACACCACGGCTCTTTCTGAGAAAAAGCAAGCACGGAGGACGAGAATCGCTTTTGCCCTGCGTAGCGTTCCGGGCAGCGGGTAGAACCAGGCAGAGAATTCACGGCTAGCACCTTCCCTGTGGCCGGGAAGTGCAAACGTACACGTTTTCGGCCGAAAACGCGTTTTCCGGCGAAAACGCACACCACGGCTCTTTCTGAGAAAAAGCAAGCACGGAGGACGAGAATCGCTTTTTGCCCTGCGTAGCGTTCCGGGCAGCGGGTAGAACCAGGCAGAGAATTCCCGGCTAGCAGCTTCCCTGTGGCCGGGAAGTGCAAACGTACACGTTTTCGGCCGAAAACGCGTTTTCCGGCGAAAAAGCACACCACGGCTCTTTCTGAGAAAAAGCAAGCACGGAGGACGAGAATCGCTTTTGCCCTGCGTATCGTTCTGAGCAGTGGGTAGAAATAGGCAGCGAATTGCCGGCTAGCAGCTTCCCTGTGGCCGGGAAGTGCAAACGTACACGTTTTCGCCGAAAACAGGTTTTGCGGCGAAAAGGCACACCACGGCTCTTTCTGAGAAAAAGCAAGCACGGAGGACGAGAATCGCTTTTGCCCTGCGTAGCGTTCCGGGCAGCGGGTAGAACCAGGCAGTGAATTGCCGGCTAGCAGCTTCCCTGTGGCCGGGAAGTGCAAACGTACACGTTTTCGGCCGAAAACGCGTTTTGCGGCGAAAACGCACACCACGGCTCTTTCTGAGAAAAAGCAAGCACGGAGGACGAGAATCGCTTTTGCCCTGCGTAGCGTTCCGGGCAGCGGGTAGAACCAGGCAGAGAATTCCCGGCTAGCAGCTTCCCTGTGGCCGGGAAGTGCAAACGTACACGTTTTCGGCGAAAACCCGTTTACCTGCGAAAACGCACACCACGGCTCTTTCTGAGAAAAAGCAAGCACGGAGGACGAGAATCGCTTTTGCCCTGCGTAGCGTTCCGGGCAGCGGGTAGAACCAGGCAGAGAATTCCCGGCTATCAGCTTCCCTGTGGCCGGGAAGTGCAAACGTACACGTTTTCGGCCGAAAACGCGTTTTCCGGCGAAAACGCACACCACGGCTCTTTCTGAGAAAAAGCAAGCACGGAGGACGAGAATCGCTTTTGCCCTGCGTAGCGTTCCGGGCAGCGGGTAGAACCAGGCAGAGAATTCCCGTCTAGCAGCTTCCCTGTGGCCGGGAAGTGCAAACGAAAACGTTTTCGGCCGAAAACGCGTTTTCCGGCGAAAACGCACACCACGGCTCTTTCTGAGAAAAAGCAAGCATGGAGGACGAGAATCGCTTTTGCCCTGCGTAGCGTTCCGGGCAGCGGGTAGAACCAGGCAGCGAATTCCCTGCTAGCAGCTTCCCTGTGGCTGGTAAGTGCAAACGTACACGTTTTCGGCCGAAAACGCGTTTTCCGGCGAAAACGCACACCACGGCTCTTTCTGAGAAAAAGCAAGCACGGAGGACGAGAATCGCTTTTGCCCTGCGTAGCGTTCTGAGCAGCGGGTAGAAATAGGCAGCGAATTGCCGGCTAGCAGCTTCCCTGTGGCCGGGAAGTGCAAACGTACACGTTTTCGGCCGAAAAAGCGTTTTCCGGAGAAAAAGTACGCCACGGCTCTTTCTGAGAAAAAGCAAGCACGGAGGACGAGAATCGCTTTTGCCCTGCGTAGCGTTCGGGGCAGCGGGTAGAACCAGGCAGAGAATTCCCGGCTAGCAGCTTCCCTGTGGCCGGGAAGTGCAAACGTACACGTTTTCGGCCGAAAACGCGTTTTCTGGCGAAAACGCACACCACGGCTCTTTCTGAGAAAAAGCAAGCACGGAGGACGAGAATCGCTTTTGCCCTGCGTAGCGTTCCGGGCAGCGGGTAGAACCAGGCAGAGAATTCCCGGCTAGCAGCTTCCCTGTGGCCGGGAAGTGCAAACGTACACGTTTTCGGCCAAAAACGCGTTTTGCGGCGAAAACGCACACCACGGCTCTTTCTGAGAAAAAGCAAGCACGGAGGACGAGAATCGCTTTTGCCCTGCGTAGCGTTCCGGGCAGCGGGTAGAACGAGGCAGAGAATTCCCGGCTAGCAGCTTCCCTGTGGCGGGGAAGTGCAAACGTACACCTTTTCGGCCAAAAAACCACATTTTCCGGCAAAAAAGCACACCATGGCTCTTTCTGAGAAAAAGCAAGCACGGAGGACGAGAATCGCTTTTGCCCTGCGTAGCGTTCCGGGCAGCGGGTAGAACCAGGCAGAGAATTCCCTGCTATAAGCTTCCCTGTGGCGGGGAAGTGCAAACGTACACGTTTTCGGCCGAAAACGCGTTTTGCGGCGAAAACGCACACCACGGCTCTTTCTGAGATAAAGCAAGCACGGAGGACGAGAATCGCTTTTGCCCTGCGTAGCGTTCCGGGCAGCGGGTAGAACCAGGCAGAGAATTCCCGGCTAGCAGCTTCCCTGTTGCCGGGAAGTGCAAACGTACACGTTTTCGGCCGAAAACGCGTTTTCCGGCGAAAACGCACACCACGGCTCTTTCTGAGAAAAAGCAAGCACGGAGGACGAGAATCGCTTTTGCCCTGCGTAGCGTTCCGGGCAGCGGGTAGAACCAGGCAGAGAATTCCCGGCTAGCAGCTTCCCTGTGGCCGGGAAGTGCAAACGTACACGTTTTCGGCCGAAAACGCGTTTTCCGGCGAAAACGCACACCACGGCTCTTTCTGAGAAAAAGCAAGCACGGAGGACGAGAATCGCTTTTGCCCTGCGTAGCGTTCCGGGCAGCGGGTAGAACCAGGCAGAGAATTCCCGGCTAGCAGCTTCCCTGTGGCCGGGAAGTGCAAACGTAAACGTTTTCGGCCGAAAACGCGTTTTCCGGCGAAAACGCACACCACGGCTCTTTCTGAGAAAAAGCAAGCACGGAGGACGAGAATCGCTTTTGCCCTGCGTAGCGTTCCGGGCAGCGGGTAGAACCAGGCAGAGAATTCCCGTCTAGCAGCTTCCCTGTGGCCGGGAAGTGCAAACGAAAACGTTTTCGGCCGAAAACGCGTTTTCCGGCGAAAACGCACACCACGGCTCTTTCTGAGAAAAAGCAAGCATGGAGGACGAGAATCGCTTTTGCCCTGCGTAGCGTTCCGGGCAGCGGGTAGAACCAGGCAGCGAATTCCCTGCTAGCAGCTTCCCTGTGGCTGGTAAGTGCAAACGTACACGTTTTCGGCCGAAAACGCGTTTTCCGGCGAAAACGCACACCACGGCTCTTTCTGAGAAAAAGCAAGCACGGAGGACGAGAATCGCTTTTGCCCTGCGTAGCGTTCTGAGCAGCGGGTAGAAATAGGCAGCGAATTGCCGGCTAGCAGCTTCCCTGTGGCCGGGAAGTGCAAACGTACACGTTTTCGGCCGAAAAAGCGTTTTCCGGAGAAAAAGTACGCCACGGCTCTTTCTGAGAAAAAGCAAGCACGGAGGACGAGAATCGCTTTTGCCCTGCGTAGCGTTCGGGGCAGCGGGTAGAACCAGGCAGAGAATTCCCGGCTAGCAGCTTCCCTGTGGCCGGGAAGTGCAAACGTACACGTTTTCGGCCGAAAACGCGTTTTCTGGCGAAAACGCACACCACGGCTCTTTCTGAGAAAAAGCAAGCACGGAGGACGAGAATCGCTTTTGCCCTGCGTAGCGTTCCGGGCAGCGGGTAGAACCAGGCAGAGAATTCCCGGCTAGCAGCTTCCCTGTGGCCGGGAAGTGCAAACGTACACGTTTTCGGCCAAAAACGCGTTTTGCGGCGAAAACGCACACCACGGCTCTTTCTGAGAAAAAGCAAGCACGGAGGACGAGAATCGCTTTTGCCCTGCGTAGCGTTCCGGGCAGCGGGTAGAACGAGGCAGAGAATTCCCGGCTAGCAGCTTCCCTGTGGCGGGGAAGTGCAAACGTACACCTTTTCGGCCAAAAAAACACATTTTCCGGCAAAAAAGCACACCATGGCTCTTTCTGAGAAAAAGCAAGCACGGAGGACGAGAATCGCTTTTGCCCTGCGTAGCGTTCCGGGCAGCGGGTAGAACCAGGCAGAGAATTCCCTGCTATAAGCTTCCCTGTGGCGGGGAAGTGCAAACGTACACGTTTTCGGCCGAAAACGCGTTTTGCGGCGAAAACGCACACCACGGCTCTTTCTGAGATAAAGCAAGCACGGAGGACGAGAATCGCTTTTGCCCTGCGTAGCGTTCCGGGCAGCGGGTAGAACCAGGCAGAGAATTCCCGGCTAGCAGCTTCCCTGTTGCCGGGAAGTGCAAACGTACACGTTTTCGGCCGAAAACGCGTTTTCCGGCGAAAACGCACACCACGGCTCTTTCTGAGAAAAAGCAAGCACGGAGGACGAGAATCGCTTTTGCCCTGCGTAGCGTTCCGGGCAGCGGGTAGAACCAGGCAGAGAATTCCCGGCTAGCAGCTTCCCTGTGGCCGGGAAGTGCAAACGTACACGTTTTCGGCCGAAAACGCGTTTTCCGGCGAAAACGCACACCACGGCTCTTTCTGAGAAAAAGCAAGCACGGAGGACGAGAATCGCTTTTGCCCTGCGTAGCGTTCCGGGCAGCGGGTAGAACCAGGCAGAGAATTCCCGGCTAGCAGCTTCCCTGTGGCCGGGAAGTGCAAACGTAAACGTTTTCGGCCGAAAACGCGTTTTCCGGCGAAAACGCACACCACGGCTCTTTCTGAGAAAAAGCAAGCACGGAGGACGAGAATCGCTTTTGCCCTGCGTAGCGTTCCGGGCAGCGGGTAGAACCAGGCAGAGAATTCCCGGCTAGCAGCTTCCCTGTGGCCGGGAAGTGCAAACGTACACGTTTTCGGCCGAAAACGCGTTTTCTGGCGAAAACGCACACCACGGCTCTTTCTGAGAAAAAGCAAGCACGGAGGACGAGAATCGCTTTTGCCCTGCGTAGCGTTCCGGGCAGCGGGTAGAACCAGGCAGAGAATTCCCGGCTAGCAGCTTCCCTGTGGCGGGGAAGTGCAAACGTACACGTTTTCGGCGGAAAACGCGTTTTGCGGCGAAAACGCACACCACGGCTCTTTCTGAGAAAAAGCAAGCACGGAGGACGAGAATCGCTTTTGCCCTGCGTAGTGTTCCGGGCAGCGGGTAGAACCAGGCAGAGAATTCCCGGCTAGCAGCTTCCCTGTGGCCGGGAAGTGCAAACGTACACGTTTTCGGCCGAAAACGCGTTTTACGGCGAAAACGCACACCACGGCTCTTTCTGAGAAAAAGCAAGCACGGAGGACGAGAATCGCTTTTGCCCTGCGTAGAGTTCTGAGCAGCGGGTAGAAATAGGCAGCGAATTGCCGGCTAGCAGTTTCCCTGTGGCCGGGAAGTGCAAACGTACACGTTTTCGGCCGAAAACGCGTTTTCCGGCGAAAACGCACACCACGGCTCTTTCTGAGAAAAAGCAAGCACGGAGGACGAGAATCGCTTTTGCCCTGCGTAGCGTTCCGGGCAGCGGGTAGAACCAGGCAGAGAATTCCCGTCTAGCAGCTTCCCTGTGGCGGGGAAGTGCAAACGTACACGTTTTCGGCCGAAAACGCGTTTTCTGGCGAAAACGCACACCACGGCTCTTTCTGAGAAAAAGCAAGCACGGAGGACGAGAATCGCTTTTGCCCTGCGTAGCGTTCCGGGCAGCGGGTAGAACCAGGCAGAAAATTCCCGGCTAGCAGCTTCCCTGTGGCGGGGAAGTGCAAACGTACACGTTTTCGGCCGAAAACGCGTTTTCTGGCGAAAACGCACACCACGGCTCTTTCTGAGAAAAAGCAAGCACGGAGGACGAGAATCGCTTTTGCCCTGCGTAGCGTTCCGGGCAGCGGGTAGAACCAGGCAGAGAATTCCCGGCTAGCAGCTTCCCTGTGGCGGGGAAGTGCAAACGTACACGTTTTCGGCCGAAAACGCGTTTTCCGGCGAAAACGCACACCACGGCTCTTTCTGAGAAAAAGCAAGCACGGAGGACGAGAATCGCTTTTGCCCTGCGTAGCGTTCCGGGCAGCGGGTAGAACCAGGCAGAGAATTCCCGGCTAGCAGCTTCCCTGTGGCCGGGAAGTGCAAACGTACACGTTTTCGGCCGAAAACGCGTTTTCTGGCGAAAACGCACACCACGGCTCTTTCTGAGAAAAAGCAAGCACGGAGGACGAGAATCGCTTTTGCCCTGCGTAGTGTTCCGGGCAGCGGGTAGAACCAGGCAGAGAATTCCCGGCTAGCAGCTTCCCTGTGGCCGGGAAGTGCAAACGTACACGTTTTCGGCCGAAAACGTGTTTTCCGGCGAAAACGCACACCACGGCTCTTTCTGAGAAAAAGCAAGCACGGAGGACGAGAATCGCTTTTGCCCTGCGAAGCGTTCCGGGCAGCGGGAAGAACCAGGCAGAGAATTCCCGGCTAGCAGCTTCCCTGTGGCCGGGAAGTGGAAACGTACACGTTTTCGGCCGAAAACGCGTTTTCCCGCAAAAACGCACACCACGGCTCTTTCTGAGAAAAAGAAAGCACGGAGGAGGAGAATCGCTTTTGCCCTGCGTAGCGTTCCGGGCAGCGGGTAGAACCAGGCAGAGAATTCCCGGCTAGCAGCTTCCCTGTGGCCGGGAAGTGCAAACGTACACGTTTTCGGCCGAAAACGCGTTTTCCGGCGAAAACGCACACCACGGCTCTTTCTGAGAAAAAGCAAGCACGGAGGACGAGAATCGCTTTTGCCCTGCGTAGCGTTCCGGGCAGCGGGTAGAACCAGGCAGTGAATTGCCGGCTAGCAGCTTCCCTGTGGCCGGGAAGTGCAAACGTACACGTTTTCGGCCGAAAACGCGTTTTCCGGCGAAAACGCACACCACGGCTCTTTCTGAGAAAAAGCAAGCACGGAGGACGAGAATCGCTTTTGCCCTGCGTAGCGTTCCGGGCAGCGGGTAGAACCAGGCAGAGAATTCCCGGCTATCAGCTTCCCTGTGGCCGGGAAGTGCAAACGTACACGTTTTCGGCGAAAACCCGTTTACCTGCGAAAACGCACACCACGGCTCTTTCTGAGAAAAAGCAAGCACGGAGGACGAGAATCGCTTTTGCCCTGCGTAGCGTTCCGGGCAGCGGGTAGAACCAGGCAGAGAATTCCCGGCTATCAGCTTCCCTGTGGCCGGGAAGTGCAAACGTACACGTTTTCGGCCGAAAACGCGTTTTCCGGCGAAAACGCACACCACGGCTCTTTCTGAGAAAAAGCAAGCACGGAGGACGAGAATCGCTTTTGCCCTGCGTAGCGTTCCGGGCAGCGGGTAGAACCAGGCAGAGAATTCCCGGCTAGCAGCTTCCCTGTGGCCGGGAAGTGCAAACGTACACGTTTTCGGCGAAAACCCGTTTACCTGCGAAAACGCACACCACGGCTCTTTCTGAGAAAAAGCAAGCACGGAGGACGAGAATCGCTTTTGCCCTGCGTAGTGTTCCGGGCAGCGGGTAGAACCAGGCAGAGAATTCCCGGCTAGCAGTTTCCCTGTGGCCGGGAAGTGCAAACGTACACGTTTTCGGCCGAAAACGCTTTTTCCGGCGAAAACGCACACCACGGCTCTTTCTAAGAAAAAGCAAGCACGGAGGACGAGAATCGCTTTTGCCCTGCGTAGCGTTCCGGGTAGCGGGTAGAACCAGGCAGAGAATTCCCGGCTAGCAGCTTCCCTGTGGCGGGGTAGTGCAAACGTACACGTTTTCGGCCGAAAACGCGTTTACTGGCGAAAACGCACACCACGGCTCTTTCTGAGAAAAAGCAAGCACGGAGGACGAGAATCGCTTTTGCCCTGCGTAGCGTTCCGGGCAGCGGGTAGAACCAGGCAGAGAATTCCCGTCTAGCAGCTTCCCTGTGGCCGGGAAGTGCAAACGTACACGTTTTCGGCCGAAAACGCGTTTTCTGACGAAAACGCACACCACGGCTCTTTCTGAGAAAAAGCAAGCACGGAGGACGAGAATCGCTTTTGCCCTGCGTAGCGTTCCGGGCAGCGGGTAGAACCAGGCAGAGAATTCCCGGCTAGCAGATTCCCTGTGGCCGGGAAGTGCAAACGTACACGTTTTCGGCCGAAAACGCGTTTTCCGGCGAAAACGCACACCACGGCTCTTTCTGAGAAAAAGCAAGCACGGAGGACGAGAATCGCTTTTGCCCTGCGTAGCGTTCCGGGCAGCGGGTAGAACCAGGCAGAGAATTCCCGGCTAGCAGCTTCCCTGTGGCCGGGAAGTGCAAACGTAAACGTTTTCGCCGAAAACACGTTTTCCGGCGAAAAGGCACACCACGGCTCTTTCTGAGAAAAAGCAAGCACGGAGGACGAGAATCGCTATTGCCCTGCGTAGCGTTCCGGGCAGCGGGTAGAACCAGGCAGAGAATTCCCGGCTAGCAGCTTCCCTGTGGCCGGGAAGTGCAAACGTACACGTTTTCGGCCGAAAACGTGTTTTCCGGCGAAAAAGCACACCACGGCTCTTTCTGAGAAAAAGCAAGCACGGAGGACGAGAATCGCTTTTGCCCTGCGTATCGTTCTGAGCAGTGGGTAGAAATAGGCAGCGAATTGCCGGCTAGCAGCTTCCCTGTGGCCGGGAAGTGCAAACGTACACGTTTTCGCCGAAAACACGTTTTCCGGCGAAAAGGCACACCACGGCTCTTTCTGAGAAAAAGCAAGCACGGAGGACGAGAATCGCTTTTGCCCTGCGTAGCGTTCCGGGCAGCGGGTAGAACCAGGCAGAGAATTCCCGGCTAGCAGCTTCCCTGTGGCCGGGAAGTGCAAACGTACACGTTTTCGGCCGAAAACGCGTTTTCCGGCGAAAACGCACACCACGGCTCTTTCTGAGAAAAAGCAAGCACGGAGGACGAGAATCGCTTTTGCCCTGCGTAGCGTTCCGGGCAGCGGGTAGAACCAGGCAGAGAATTCCCGGCTAGCAGCTTCCCTGTGGCCGGGAAGTGCAAACGTACACGTTTTCGGCGAAAACCCGTTTACCTGCGAAAACGCACACCACGGCTCTTTCTGAGAAAAAGCAAGCACGGAGGACGAGAATCGCTTTTGCCCTGCGTAGCGTTCCGGGCAGCGGGTAGAACCAGGCAGAGAATTCCCGGCTAGCAGCTTCCCTGTGGCCGGGAAGTGCAAACGTACACGTTTTCGGCCGAAAACGCGTTTTCCGGCGAAAACGCACACCACGGCTCTTTCTGAGAAAAAGCAAGCACGGAGGACGAGAATCGCTTTTGCCCTGCGTAGCGTTCCGGGCAGCGGGTAGAACCAGGCAGAGAATTCCCGGCTAGCAGCTTCCCTGTGGCCGGGAAGTGCAAACGTACACGTTTTCGGCGAAAACGCGTTTTCCGGCGAAAACGCACACCACGGCTCTTTCTGAGAATAAGCAAGCACGGAGGACGAGTATCGCTTTTGCCCTGCGTAGCGTTCCGGGCAGCGGGTAGAACCAGGCAGAGAATTCCCGGCTAGCAGCTTCCCTGTGGCCGGGAAGTGCAAACGTACACGTTTTCGGCCGAAAACGCGTTTTCCGGCGAAAACGCACACCACGGCTCTTTCTGAGAAAAAGCAAGCACGGAGGACGAGAATCGCTTTTTCGCTGCGTAGCGTTCCGGGCAGCGGGTAGAACCAGGCAGAGAATTCCCGGCTAGCAGCTTCCCTGTGGCGGGGAAGTGCAAACGTACACGTTTTCGGCCGAAAACGCGTTTTCCGGCGAAAACGCACACCACGGCTCTTTCTGAGAAAAAGCAAGCACGGAGGACGAGAATCGCTTTTGCCCTGCGTAGCGTTCCGGGCAGCGGGTAGAACCAGGCAGAGAATTCCCGGCTAGCAGCTTCCCTGTGGCGGGGAAGTGCAAACGTACACGTATTCGGCCGAAAACGCGTTTTCCGGCGAAAACGCACACCACGGCTCTTTCTGAGAAAAAGCAAGCACGGAGGACGAGAATCGCTTTTGCCCTGCGTAGCGTTCTGAGCAGCGGGTAGAAATAGGCAGCGAATTGCCGGCTAGCAGCTTCCCTGTGGCCGGGAAGTGCAAACGTACACGTTTTCGGCCGAAAACGCGTTTTCCGGCGAAAAAGCACACCATGGCCCTTTCTGAGAAAAAGCAAGCACGGAGGACGAGAATCGCTTTTGCCCTGCGTAGCGTTCCGGGCAGCGGGTAGAACCAGGCAGAGAATTCCCGGCTAGCAGCTTCCCTGTGGCCGGGAAGTGCAAACGTACACGTTTTCGGCCGAAAACGCGTTTTCCGGCGAAAACGCACACCACGGCTCTTTCTGAGAAAAAGCAAGCACGGAGGACGAGAATCGCTTTTGCCCTGCGTAGCGTTCCGGGCAGCGGGTAGAACCAGCAGAGAATTCCCGGCTAGCAGCTTCCCTGTGGCCGGGAAGTGCAAACGTACACGTTTTCTGCCGAAAACGCGTTTTCCGGCGAAAAAGCACACCATGGCTCTTTCTGAGAAAAAGCAAGCACGGAGGACGAGAATCGCTTTTACCCTGCGTAGCGTTCCGGGCAGCGGGTAGAACCAGGCAGAGAATTCCCGTCTAGCAGCTTCCCTGTGGCGGGGAAGTGCAAACGTACACGTTTTCGGCCGAAAACGCGTTTTCCGGCGAAAACGCACACCACGGCTCTTTCTGAGAAAAAGCAAGCACGGAGGACGAGAATCGCTTTTGCCCTGCGTAGCGTTCCGGGCAGCGGGTAGAACCAGGCAGAGAATTCCCGGCTAGCAGCTTCCCTGTGGCCGGGAAGTGCAAACGTGCAAGTTTTCGGCCGAAAACGCGTTTTCCGGCGAAAACGCACACCACGGCTCTTTCTGAGAAAAAGCAAGCACGGAGGACGAGAATCGCTTTTGCCCTGCGTAGCGTTCCGGGCAGCGGGTAGAACCAGGCAGAGAATTCCCGGCTAGCAGCTTCCCTGTGGCGGGGAAGTGCAAACGTACACGTTTTCGGCCGAAAACGCGTTTTCTGGCGAAAACGCACACCACGGCTCTTTCTGAGAAAAAGCAAGCACGGAGGACGAGAATCGCTTTTCCCTGCGTAGCGTTCTGGGCAGCGGGTAGAACCAGGCAGAGAATTCCCGGCTAGCAGCTTCCCTGTGGCCGGGAAGTGCAAACGTACACGTTTTCGGCCGAAAACGCGTTTTCCGGCGAAAACGCACACCACGGCTCTTTCTGAGAAAAAGCAAGCACGGAGGACGAGAATCGCTTTTGCCCTGCGTAGTGTTCCGGGCAGCGGGTAGAACCAGGCAGAGAATTCCCGGCTAGCAGCTTCCCTGTGGCCGGGAAGTGCAAACGTACACGTTTTCGGCCGAAAACGCGTTTTCCGGCGAAAACGCACACCACGGCTCTTTCTGAGAAAAAGCAAGCACGGAGGACGAGAATCGCTTTTTCCCTGCGTAGCGTTCCGGGCAGCGGGTAGAACCAGGCAGAGAATTCCCGGCTAGCAGCTTCCCTGTGGCCGGGAAGTGCAAACGTACACGTTTTCGGCCGAAAACGCGTTTTCCGGCGAAAACGCACACCACGGCTCTTTCTGAGAAAAAGCAAGCACGGAGGACGAGAATCGCTTTTGCCCTGCGTAGCGTTCCGGGCAGCGGGTAGAACCAGGCAGAGAATTCCCGGCTAGCAGCTTCCCTGTGGCGGGTAAGTGCAAACGTACACGTTTTCGGCCGAAAACGCGTTTTCCGGCGAAAACGCACACCACGGCTCTTTCTGAGAAAAAGCAAGCACGGAGGACGAGAATCGCTTTTCCCTGCGTAGCGTTCCGGGCAGCGGGTAGAACCAGGCAGAGAATTCCCGGCTATCAGCTTCCCTGTGGCCGGGAAGTGCAAACGTACACGTTTTCGCCGAAAACACGTTTTCCGGTAAAAACGCACACCACGGCTCTTTCTGAGAAAAAGCAAGCACGGAGGACGAGAATCGCTTTTGCCCTGCGTAGCGTTCCGGGCAGAGGGTAGAACCAGGCAGAGAATTGCCGGCTAGCAGCTTCCCTGTGGCCGGGAAGTGCAAACGTACACGTTTTCGGCCGAAAACGCGTTTTCCGGCGAAAACGCACACCACGGCTCTTTCTGAGAAAAAGCAAGCACGGAGGGCGAGAATCGCTTTTGCCCTGCGTAGCGTTCCGGGCAGCGGGTAGAACCAGGCAGAGAATTCCCGGCTAGCAGCTTCCCTGTGGCCGGGAAGTGCAAACGTACACGTTTTCGGCCGAAAACGCGTTTTCCGGCGAAAACGCACACCACGGCTCTTTCTGAGAAAAAGCAAGCACGGAGGACGAGAATCGCTTTTGCCCTGCGTAGCGTTCCGGGCAGCGGGTAGAACCAGGCAGAGAATTCCCGGCTAGCAGCTTCCCTGTGGCCGGGAAGTGCAAACGTACACGTTTTCGGCCGAAAACGCGTTTTCTGGCGAAAACGCACACCACGGCTCTTTCTGAGAAAAAGCAAGCACGGAGGACGAGAATCGCTTTTGCCCTGCGTAGCGTTCCGGGCAGCGGGTAGAACCAGGCAGAGAATTCCCGGCTAGCAGCTTCCCTGTGGCCGGGAAGTGCAAACGTACACGTTTTCGGCGAAAACGCGTTTTCCGGCGAAAACGCACACCACGGCTCTTTCTGAGAATAAGCAAGCACGAAGGACGAGTATCGCTTTTGCCCTGCGTAGCGTTCCGGGCAGCGGGTAGAACCAGGCAGAGAATTCCCGGCTAGCAGCTTCCCTGTGGCCGGGAAGTGCAAACGTACACGTTTTCGGCCGAAAACGCGTTTTCCGGCGAAAACGCACACCACGGCTCTTTCTGAGAAAAAGCAAGCACGGAGGACGAGAATCGCTTTTTCGCTGCGTAGCGTTCCGGGCAGCGGGTAGAACCAGGCAGAGAATTCCCGGCTAGCAGCTTCCCTGTGGCCGGGAAGTGCAAACGTACACGTTTTCGGCCGAAAACGCGTTTTGTGGCGAAAACGCACACCACGGCTCTTTCTGAGAAAAAGCAAGCACGGAGGACGAGAATCGCTTTTGCCCTGCGTAGTGTTCCGGGCAGCGGGTAGAACCAGGCAGAGAATTCCCGGCTAGCAGCTTCCCTGTGGCCGGGAAGTGCAAACGTACACGTTTTCGGCCGAAAACGCGTTTTCCGGCGAAAACGCACACCACGGCTCTTTCTGAGAAAAAGCAAGCACGGAGGACGAGAATCGCTTTTGCCCTGCGTAGCGTTCCGGGCAGCGGGTAGAACCAGGCAGAGAATTCCCGGCTAGCAGCTTCCCTGTGGCCGGGAAGTGCAAACGTACACGTTTTCGGCCGAAAACGCGTTTTCCGGCGAAAACGCACACCACGGCTCTTTCTGAGAAAAAGCAAGCACGGAGGACGAGAATCGCTTTTGCCCTGCGTAGCGTTCCGGGCAGCGGGTAGAACCAGGCAGAGAATTCCCGGCTAGCAGCTTCCCTGTGGCCGGGAAGTGCAAACGTACACGTTTTCGCCGAAAACACTTTTTCCGGCGAAAACGCACACCACGGCTCTTTCTGAGAAAAAGCAAGCACGGAGGACGAGAATCGCTTTTGCCCTGCGTAGCGTTCCGGGCAGCGGGTAGAACCAGGCAGAGAATTCCCGGCTAGCAGCTTCCCTGTGGCCGGGAAGTGCAAACGTACACGTTTTCGGCCGAAAACCCGTTTACCGGCGAAAACGCACACCACGGCTCTTTCTGAGAAAAAGCAAGCACGGAGGACGAGAATCGCTTTTGCCCTGCGTAGCGTTCCGGGCAGCGGGTAGAACCAGGCAGAGAATTCCCGGCTAGCAGCTTCCCTGTGGCCGGGAAGTGCAAACGTACACGTTTTCGGCCGAAAACGCGTTTTCCGGCGAAAACGCACACCACGGCTCTTTCTGAGAAAAAGCAAGCACGGAGGACGAGAATCGCTTTTGCCCTGCGTAGCGTTCCGGGCAGCGGGTAGAACCAGGCAGAGAATTCCCGGCTATCAGCTTCCCTGTGGCGGGGAAGTGCAAACGTACACGTTTTCGGCCGAAAACGCGTTTTCCGGCGAAAACGCACACCACGGCTCTTTCTGAGAAAAAGCAAGCACGGAGGACGAGAATCGCTTTTTCCCTGCGTAGCGTTCTGAGCAGCGGGTAGAAATAGGCAGCGAATTGCCGGCTAGCAGCTTCCCTGTGGCCGGGAAGTGCAAACGTACACGTTTTCGGCCGAAAACGCGTTTTCCGGCGAAAACGCACACCATGGCTCTTTCTGAGAAAAAGCAAGCACGGAGGACGAGAATCGCTTTTGCCCTGCGTAGCGTTCCGGGCAGCGGGTAGAACCAGGCAGAGAATTGCCGGCTAGCAGCTTCCCTGTGGCGGGGAAGTGCAAACGTACACGTTTTCGGCCGAAAACGCGTTTTGCGGCGAAAACGCACACCACGGCTCTTTCTGAGAAAAAGCAAGCACGGAGGACGAGAATCGCTTTTGCCCTGCGTAGCGTTCCGGGCAGCGGGTAGAACCAGGCAGAGAATTCCCGGCTAGCAGCTTCCCTGTGGCCGGGAAGTGCAAACGTACACGTTTTCGGCCGAAAACGCGTTTTCCGGCGAAAACGCACACCACGGCTCTTTCTGAGAAAAAGCAAGCACGGAGGACGAGAATCGCTTTTGCCCTGCGTAGCGTTCCGGGTAACGGGTACAACCAGGCAGAGAATTCCCGGCTAAAAGCTTCCCTGTTGCGGGGTAGTGCAAACGTACACGTTTTCGGCCGAAAACGCGTTTACCGGCGAAAACGCACACCACGGCTCTTTCTGAGAAAAAGCAAGCACGGAGGACGAGAATCGCTTTTGCCCTGCGTAGCGTTCCGGGCAGCGGGTAGAACCAGGCAGAGAATTCCCGGCTAGCAGCTTCCCTGTGGCGGGGAAGTGCAAACGTACACGTTTTCGGCCGAAAACGCGTTTTCCGGCGAAAACGCACACCACGGCTCTTTCTGAGAAAAAGCAAGCACGGAGGACGAGAATCGCTTTTGCCCTGCGTAGCGTTCCGGGCAGCGGGTAGAACCAGGCAGAGAATTCCCGGCTAGCAGCTTCCCTGTGGCCGGGAAGTGCAAACGTACACGTTTTCGGCCGAAAACGCGTTTTCCCGCGAAAACGCACACCACGGCTCTTTCTGAGAAAAAGCAAGCACGGAGGACGACAATCGCTTTTGCCCTGCGTAGCGTTCCGGGCAGCGGGTAGAACCAGGCAGAGAATTCCCGGCTAGCAGCTTCCCTGTGGCCGGGAAGTGCAAACGTACACGTTTTCGCCGAAAACACGTTTTCCGGGGAAAACGCACACCACGGCTCTTTCTGAGAAAAAGCAAGCACGGAGGACGAGAATCGCTTTTGCCCTGCGTAGCGTTCCGGGCAGCGGGTAGAACCAGGCAGAGAATTCCCGTCTAGCAGCTTCCCTGTGGCCGGGAAGTGCAAACGTACACGTTTTCGGCCGAAAACGCGTTTACCGGCGAAAACGCACACCACGGCTCTTTCTGAGAGAAAGCAAGCACGGAGGACGAGAATCGCTTTTGCCCTGCGTAGCGTTCCGGGCAGCGGGTAGAACCAGGCAGAGAATTCCCGGCTAGCAGCTTCCCTGTGGCGGGGAAGTGCAAACGTACACGTTTTCGCCGAAAACACTTTTTCCGGCGAAAACGCACACCACGGCTCTTTCTGAGAAAAAGCAAGCACGGAGGACGAGAATCGCTTTTGCCCTGCGTAGCGTTCCGGGCAGCGGGTAGAACCAGGCAGAGAATTCCCGGCTAGCAGCTTCCCTGTGGCCGGGAAGTGCAAACGTACACGTTTTCGGCCGAAAACCCGTTTACCGGCGAAAACGCACACCACGGCTCTTTCTGAGAAAAAGCAAGCACGGAGGACGAGAATCGCTTTTGCCCTGCGTAGCGTTCCGGGCAGCGGGTAGAACCAGGCAGAGAATTCCCGGCTAGCAGCTTCCCTGTGGCCGGGAAGTGCAAACGTACACGTTTTCGGCCGAAAACGCGTTTTCCGGCGAAAACGCACACCACGGCTCTTTCTGAGAAAAAGCAAGCACGGAGGACGAGAATCGCTTTTGCCCTGCGTAGCGTTCCGGGCAGCGGGTAGAACCAGGCAGAGAATTCCCGGCTATCAGCTTCCCTGTGGCGGGGAAGTGCAAACGTACACGTTTTCGGCCGAAAACGCGTTTTCCGGCGAAAACGCACACCACGGCTCTTTCTGAGAAAAAGCAAGCACGGAGGACGAGAATCGCTTTTTCCCTGCGTAGCGTTCTGAGCAGCGGGTAGAAATAGGCAGCGAATTGCCGGCTAGCAGCTTCCCTGTGGCCGGGAAGTGCAAACGTACACGTTTTCGGCCGAAAACGCGTTTTCCGGCGAAAACGCACACCATGGCTCTTTCTGAGAAAAAGCAAGCACGGAGGACGAGAATCGCTTTTGCCCTGCGTAGCGTTCCGGGCAGCGGGTAGAACCAGGCAGAGAATTGCCGGCTAGCAGCTTCCCTGTGGCGGGGAAGTGCAAACGTACACGTTTTCGGCCGA
Organism: Athene noctua; assembly: GCF_965140245.1. Taxonomy (NCBI): domain Eukaryota; kingdom Metazoa; phylum Chordata; class Aves; order Strigiformes; family Strigidae; genus Athene; species Athene noctua. The sequence goes on along the minus strand of NW_027437648.1, from coordinate 223,017 downwards.
AAACGCGTTTTCCGGCGAAAACGCACACCACGGCTCTTTCTGAGAAAAAGCAAGCACGGAGGACGAGAATCGCTTTTGCCCTGCGTAGCGTTCCGGGCAGCGGGTAGAACCAGGCAGAGAATTCCCGGCTAGCAGCTTCCCTGTGGCCGGGAAGTGCAAACGTACACGTTTTCGGCCGAAAACGCGTTTTCCCGCGAAAACGCACACCACGGCTCTTTCTGAGAAAAAGCAAGCACGGAGGACGAGAATCGCTTTTGCCCTGCGTAGCGTTCCGGGTAGCGGGTACAACCAGGCAGAGAATTCCCGGCTAAAAGCTTCCCTGTTGCGGGGTAGTGCAAACGTACACGTTTTCGGCCGAAAACGCGTTTACCGGCGAAAACGCACACCACGGCTCTTTCTGAGAAAAAGCAAGCACGGAGGACGAGAATCGCTTTTGCCCTGCGTAGCGTTCCGGGCAGCGGGTAGAACCAGGCAGAGAATTCCCGGCTAGCAGCTTCCCTGTGGCGGGGAAGTGCAAACGTACACGTTTTCGGCCGAAAACGTGTTTTCCGGCGAAAACGCACACCACGGCTCTTTCTGAGAAAAAGCAAGCACGGAGGACGAGAATCGCTTTTGCCCTGCGTAGCGTTCCGGGCAGCGGGTAGAACCAGGCAGAGAATTCCCGGCTAGCAGCTTCCCTGTGGCCGGGAAGTGCAAACGTACACGTTTTCGCCGAAAACACGTTTTCCGGGGAAAACGCACACCACGGCTCTTTCTGAGAAAAAGCAAGCACGGAGGACGAGAATCGCTTTTGCCCTGCGTAGCGTTCCGGGCAGCGGGTAGAACCAGGCAGAGAATTCCCGGCTAGCAGCTTCCCTGTGGCGGGGAAGTGCAAACGTACACGTTTTCGGCCGAAAACGCGTTTTCTGGCGAAAACGCACACCACGGCTCTTTCTGAGAAAAAGCAAGCACGGAGGACGAGAATCGCTTTTGCCCTGCGTAGCGTTCTGAGCAGCGGGTAGAACCAGGCAGAGAATTCCCGGCTAGCAGCTTCCCTGTGGCCGGGAAGTGCAAACGTACACGTTTTCGGCCGAAAACGCGTTTTCCGGCGAAAACGCACACCACGGCTCTTTCTGAGAAAAAGCAAGCACGGAGGACGAGAATCGCTTTTGCCCTGCGTAGTGTTCCGGGCAGCGGGTAGAACGAGGCAGAGAATTCCCGTCTAGCAGCTTCCCTGTGGCGGGGAAGTGCAAACGTACACGTTTTCGGCCGAAAACGCGTTTTCCGGCGAAAACGCACACCACGGCTCTTTCTGAGAAAAAGCAAGCACGGAGGACGAGAATCGCTTTTGCTCTGCGTAGCGTTCCGGGCAGCGGGTAGAACCAGGCAGAGAATTCCCGGCTAGCAGCTTCCGTGTGGCGGGGAAGTGCAAACGTACACGTTTTCGGCCGAAAACGCGTTTTCCCGCGAAAACGCACACCACGGCTCTTTCTGAGAAAAAGCAAGCACGGAGGACGAGAATCGCTTTTGCCCTGCGTAGTGTTCCGGCCAGCGGGTAGAACCAGGCAGAGAATTCCCGGCTAGCAGCTTCCCTGTGGCCGGGAAGTGCAAACGTACACGTTTTCGGCCGAAAACGCGTTTTAACGCGAAAACGCACACCACGGCTCTTTCTGAGAAAAAGCAAGCACGGAGGACGAGAATCGCTTTTGCCCTGCGTAGCGTTCCGGGCAGCGGGTAGAACCAGGCAGAGAATTCCCGTCTAGCAGCTTCCCTGTGGCGGGGAAGTGCAAACGTACACGTTTTCGGCCGAAAATGCGTTTTCCCGCGAAAACGCACACCACGGCTCTTTCTGAGAAAAAGCAAGCATGGAGGACGAGAATCGCTTTTGCCCTGCGTAGCGTTCCGGGCAGCGGGTAGAACCAGGCAGAGAATTGCCGGCTAGCAGCTTCCCTGTGGCGGGGAAGTGCAAACGTACACGTTTTCGGCCGAAAACGCGTTTTCCGGCGAAAACGCACACCACGGCTCTTTCTGAGAAAAAGCAAGCACGGAGGACGAGAATCGCTTTTGCCCTGCGTAGCGTTCCGGGCAGCGGGTAGAACCAGGCAGAGAATTCCCGGCTAGCAGCTTCCCTGTGGCCGGGAAGTGCAAACGTACACGTTTTCGGCCGAAAACGCGTTTTCCCGCGAAAACGCACACCACGGCTCTTTCTGAGAAAAAGCAAGCACGGAGGACGAGAATCGCTTTTGCCCTGCGTAGCGTTCCGGGTAGCGGGTACAACCAGGCAGAGAATTCCCGGCTAAAAGCTTCCCTGTTGCGGGGTAGTGCAAACGTACACGTTTTCGGCCGAAAACGCGTTTACCGGCGAAAACGCACACCACGGCTCTTTCTGAGAAAAAGCAAGCACGGAGGACGAGAATCGCTTTTGCCCTGCGTAGCGTTCCGGGCAGCGGGTAGAACCAGGCAGAGAATTCCCGGCTAGCAGCTTCCCTGTGGCGGGGAAGTGCAAACGTACACGTTTTCGGCCGAAAACGTGTTTTCCGGCGAAAACGCACACCACGGCTCTTTCTGAGAAAAAGCAAGCACGGAGGACGAGAATCGCTTTTGCCCTGCGTAGCGTTCCGGGCAGCGGGTAGAACCAGGCAGAGAATTCCCGGCTAGCAGCTTCCCTGTGGCCGGGAAGTGCAAACGTACACGTTTTCGCCGAAAACACGTTTTCCGGGGAAAACGCACACCACGGCTCTTTCTGAGAAAAAGCAAGCACGGAGGACGAGAATCGCTTTTGCCCTGCGTAGCGTTGCGGGCAGCGGGTAGAACCAGGCAGAGAATTCCCGGCTAGCAGCTTCCCTGTGGCGGGGAAGTGCAAACGTACACGTTTTCGGCCGAAAACGCGTTTTCTGGCGAAAACGCACACCACGGCTCTTTCTGAGAAAAAGCAAGCACGGAGGACGAGAATCGCTTTTGCCCTGCGTAGCGTTCTGAGCAGCGGGTAGAACCAGGCAGAGAATTCCCGGCTAGCAGCTTCCCTGTGGCCGGGAAGTGCAAACGTACACGTTTTCGGCCGAAAACGCGTTTTCCGGCGAAAACGCACACCACGGCTCTTTCTGAGAAAAAGCAAGCACGGAGGACGAGAATCGCTTTTGCCCTGCGTAGTGTTCCGGGCAGCGGGTAGAACCAGGCAGAGAATTCCCGTCTAGCAGCTTCCCTGTGGCGGGGAAGTGCAAACGTACACGTTTTCGGCCGAAAACGCGTTTTCCGGCGAAAACGCACACCACGGCTCTTTCTGAGAAAAAGCAAGCACGGAGGACGAGAATCGCTTTTGCTCTGCGTAGCGTTCCGGGCAGCGGGTAGAACCAGGCAGAGAATTCCCGGCTAGCAGCTTCCGTGTGGCGGGGAAGTGCAAACGTACACGTTTTCGGCCGAAAACGCGTTTTCCCGCGAAAACGCACACCACGGCTCTTTCTGAGAAAAAGCAAGCACGGAGGACGAGAATCGCTTTTGCCCTGCGTAGTGTTCCGGCCAGCGGGTAGAACCAGGCAGAGAATTCCCGGCTAGCAGCTTCCCTGTGGCCGGGAAGTGCAAACGTACACGTTTTCGGCCGAAAACGCGTTTTAACGCGAAAACGCACACCACGGCTCTTTCTGAGAAAAAGCAAGCACGGAGGACGAGAATCGCTTTTGCCCTGCGTAGCGTTCCGGGCAGCGGGTAGAACCAGGCAGAGAATTCCCGTCTAGCAGCTTCCCTGTGGCGGGGAAGTGCAAACGTACACGTTTTCGGCCGAAAATGCGTTTTCCCGCGAAAACGCACACCACGGCTCTTTCTGAGAAAAAGCAAGCATGGAGGACGAGAATCGCTTTTGCCCTGCGTAGCGTTCCGGGCAGCGGGTAGAACCAGGCAGCGAATTCCCTGCTAGCAGCTTCCCTGTGGCCGGTAAGTGCAAACATACACGTTTTCGGCCGAAAACGCGTTTTGCGGCGAAAACGCACACCACGGCTCTTTCTGAGAAAAAGCAAGCACGGAGGACGAGAATCGCTTTTGCCCTGCGTAGCGTTCTGAGCAGCGGGTAGAAATAGGCAGCGAATTGCCGGCTAGCAGCTTCCCTGTGGCCGGGAAGTGCAAACGTACACGTTTTCGGCCGAAAACGCGTTTTCCGGAGAAAAAGCACGCCACGGCTCTTTCTGAGAAAAAGCAAGCACGGAGGACGAAAATCGCTTTTGCCCTGCGTAGCGTTCCGGGCAGCGGGTAGAACCAGGCAGAGAATTCCCGGCTAGCAGCTTCCCTGTGGCCGGGAAGTGCAAACGTACACGTTTTCGGCCGAAAACGCGTTTACCGGCGAAAACGCACACCACGGCTCTTTCTGAGAAAAAGCAAGCACGGAGGACGAGAATCGCTTTTGCCCTGCGTAGCGTTCCGGGCAGCGGGTAGAACCAGGCAGAGAATTCCCGGCTAGCAGCTTCCCTGTGGCGGGGAAGTGCAAACGTACACGTTTTCGGCCGAAAACGCGTTTTCCCGCGAAAACGCACACCACGGCTCTTTCTGAGAAAAAGCAAGCACGGAGGACGAGAATCGCTTTTGCCCTGCGTAGCGTTCCGGGCAGCGGGTAGAACCAGGCAGAGAATTCCCGGCTATCAGCTTCCCTGTGGCGGGGAAGTGCAAATGTACACGTTTTCGGCCGAAAACGCGTTTTCCCGCGAAAACGCACACCACGGCTCTTTCTGAGAAAAAGCAAGCACGGAGGACGAGAATCGCTTTTGCCCTGCGTAGCGTTCCGGGCAGCGGGTAGAAACAGGCAGAGAATTCCCGGCTAGCAGCTTCCCTGTGGCCGGGAAGTGCAAACGTACACGTTTTCGGCCGAAAACGCGTTTTCTGGCGAAAACGCACACCACGGCTCTTTCTGAGAAAAAGCAAGCACGGAGGACGAGAATCGCTTTTGCCCTGCGTAGTGTTCCGGGCAGCGGGTAGAACCAGGCAGAGAATTCCCGGCTAGCAGCTTCCTTGTGGCCGGGAAGTGCAAACGTACATGTTTTCGGCCGAAAACGTGTTTTCCGGCGAAAACGCACACCACGGCTCTTTCTGAGAAAAAGCAAGCACGGAGGACGAGAATCGCTTTTGCCCTGCGTAGCGTTCCGGGCAGCGGGAAGAACCAGGCAGAGAATTCCCTGCTAGCAGCTTCCCTGTGGCCGGGAAGTGCAAACGTACACGTTTTCGGCCGAAAATGCGTTTTCCCGCAAAAACGCACACCACGGCTCTTTCTGAGAAAAAGAAAGCACGGAGGACGAGAATCGCTTTTGCCCTGCGTAGCGTTCCGGGCAGCGGGTAGAACCAGGCAGAGAATTCCCGGCTAGCAGCTTCCCTGTGGCGGGGAAGTGCAAACGTACACGTTTTCGGCCGAAAACGCGTTTTCCGGCGAAAACGCACACCACGGCTCTTTCTGAGAAAAAGCAAGCACGGAGGACGAGAATCGCTTTTGCCCTGCGTAGCGTTCCGGGCAGCGGGTAGAACCAGGCAGAGAATTCCCGGCTAGCAGCTTCCCTGTGGCCGGGAAGTGCAAACGTACACGTTTTCGCCGAAAACACGTTTTCCGGCGAAAACACACACCACGGCTCTTTCTGAGAAAAAGCAAGCACGGAGGACGAGAATCGCTTTTGCCCTGCGTAGCGTTCCGGGCAGCGGGTAGAACCAGGCAGAGAATTCCCGGCTAGCAGCTTCCCTGTGGCCGGGAAGTGCAAACGTACACGTTATTGGCCGAAAACCCGTTTACCGGCGAAAACGCACACCACGGCTCTTTCTGAGAAAAAGCAAGCACGGAGGACGAGAATCGCTTTTGCCCTGCGTAGCGTTCCGGGCAGCGGGTAGAACCAGGCAGAGAATTCCCGGCTAGCAGCTTCCCTGTGGCCGGGAAGTGCAAACGTACACGTTTTCGGCCGAAAACGCGTTTTCCGGCGAAAACACACACCACGGCTCTTTCTGAGAAAAAGCAAGCACGGAGGACGAGAATCGCTTTTGCCCTGCGTAGCGTTCCGGGCAGCGGGTAGAACCAGGCAGAGAATTCCCGGCTAGCAGCTTCCCTGTGGCCGGGAAGTGCAAACGTACACGTTTTCGGCCGAAAACGCGTTTACCGGCGAAAACGCACACCACGGCTCTTTCTGAGAAAAAGCAAGCACGGAGGACGAGAATCGCTTTTGCCCTGCGTAGCGTTCCGGGCAGCGGGTAGAACCAGGCAGAGAATTCCCGGCTAGCAGCTTCCCTGTGGCGGGGAAGTGCAAACGTACACGTTTTCGGCCGAAAACGCGTTTTCCGGCGAAAACACACACCACGGCTCTTTCTGAGAAAAAGCAAGCACGGAGGACGAGAATCGCTTTTGCCCTGCGTAGCGTTCCGGGTAGCGGGTACAACCAGGCAGCGAATTGCCGGCTAGCAGCTTCCCTGTGGCCGGGAAGTGCAACCGTACACGTTTTCGGCCGAAAACGCGTTTTCCGGCGAAAACGCACACCACGGCTCTTTCTGAGAAAAAGCAAGCACGGAGGACGAGAATCGCTTTTGCCCTGCGTAGCGTTCCGGGCAGCGGGTAGAACCAGGCAGAGAATTCCCGGCTAGCAGCTTCCCTGTGGCCGGGAAGTGCAAACGTACACGTTTTCGGCCGAAAACGCGTTTTCCCGCAAAAACGCACACCACGGCTCTTTCTGAGAAAAAGCAAGCACGGAGGACGACAATCGCTTTTGCCCTGCGTAGCGTTCCGGGCAGCGGGTAGAACCAGGCAGAGAATTCCCGGCTAGCAGCTTCCCTGTGGCCGGGAAGTGCAAACGTACACGTTTTCGCCGAAAACACGTTTTCCGGGGAAAACGCACACCACGGCTCTTTCTGAGAAAAAGCAAGCACGGAGGACGAGAATCGCTTTTGCCCTGCGTAGCGTTCCGGGCAGCGGGTAGAACCAGGCAGAGAATTCCCGGCTAGCAGCTTCCCTGTGGCCGGGAAGTGCAAACGTACACGTTTTCGGCCGAAAACGCGTTTACCGGCGAAAACGCACACCACGGCTCTTTCTGAGAGAAAGCAAGCACGGAGGACGAGAATCGCTTTTGCCCTGCGTAGCGTTCCGGGCAGCGGGTAGAACCAGGCAGAGAATTCCCGGCTAGCAGCTTCCCTGGGGCGGGGAAGTGCAAACGTACACGTTTTCGTCCGAAAACGCGTTTTCTGGCGAAAACGCACACCACGGCTCTTTCTGAGAAAAAGCAAGCACGGAGGACGAGAATCGCTTTTGCCCTGCGTAGTGTTCCGGGCAGCGGGTAGAACCAGGCAGAGAATTCCCGGCTAGCAGCTTCCCTGTGGCCGGGAAGTGCAAACGTACACGTTTTCGGCCGAAAACGCGTTTTGCGGCGAAAACGCACACCACGGCTCTTTCTGAGATAAAGCAAGCACGGAGGACGAGAATCGCTTTTGCCCTGCGTAGTGTTCCGGGCAGCGGGTAGAACCAGGCAGAGAATTCCCGGCTAGCAGCTTCCCTGTGGCCGGGAAGTGCAAACGTACACGTTTTCGGCCGAAAACGCGTTTTCCGGCGAAAACGCACACCACGGCTCTTTCTGAGAAAAAGCAAGCACGGAGGACGAGAATCGCTTTTGCCCTGCGTAGCGTTCCGGGCAGCGGGTAGAACCAGGCAGAGAATTCCCGTCTAGCAGCTTACCTGTGGCGGGGAAGTGCAAACGTACACGTTTTCGGCCGAAAATGCGTTTTCCCGCGAAAACGCACAACACGGCTCTTTCTGAGAAAAAGCAAGCATGGAGGACGAGAATCGCTTTTGCCCTGCGTAGCGTTCCGGGCAGCGGGTAGAACGAGGCAGAGAATTCCCGGCTAGCAGCTTCCCTGTGGCCGGGAAGTGCAAACGTACACGTTTTCGGCCGAAAACGCGTTTTGCGGCGAAAACGCACACCACGGCTCTTTCTGAGATAAAGCAAGCACGGAGGACGAGAATCGCTTTTGCCCTGCGTAGCGTTCTGAGCAGCGGGTAGAACCAGGCAGAGAATTCCCGGCTAGCAGCTTCCCTGTGGCGGGGAAGTGCAAACGTACACGTTTTCGGCCGAAAACGCGTTTTCCGGCGAAAACGCACACCACGGCTCTTTCTGAGAAAAAGCAAGCACGGAGGACGAGAATCGCTTTTGCCCTGCGTAGTGTTCCGGGCAGCGGGTAGAACCAGGCAGAGAATTCCCGTCTAGCAGCTTCCCTGTGGCGGGGAAGTGCAAACGTACACGTTTTCGGACGAAAACGCGTTTACCGGCGAAAACGCACACCACGGCTCTTTCTGAGAAAAAGCAAGCACGGAGGACGAGAATCGCTTTTGCCCTGCGTAGCGTTCCGGGCAGCGGGTAGAACCAGGCAGAGAATTCCCGTCTAGCAGCTTCCCTGTGGCGGGGAAGTGCAAACGTACACGTTTTCGGCCGAAAACGCGTTTTCCGGCGAAAACGCACACCACGGCTCTTTCTGAGAAAAAGCAAGCACGGAGGACGAGAATCGCTTTTGCCCTGCGTAGCGTTCTGAGCAGCGGGTAGAAATAGGCAGCGAATTGCCGGCTAGCAGCTTCCCTGTGGCCGGGAAGTGCAAACGTACACGTTTTCGGCCGAAAACGCGTTTTCCGGAGAAAAAGCACGCCACGGCTCTTTCTGAGAAAAAGCAAGCACGGAGGACGAGAATCGCTTTTGCCCTGCGTAGCGTTCCGGGCAGCGGGTAGAAACAGGCAGAGAATTCCCGGCTAGCAGCTTCCCTGTGGCCGGGAAGTGCAAACGTACACGTTTTCGGCCGAAAACGCGTTTTAACGCGAAAACGCACACCACGGCTCTTTCTGAGAAAAAGCAAGCACGGAGGACGAGAATCGCTTTTGCCCTGCGTAGCGTTCCGGGCAGCGGGTCGAAATAGGCAGCGAATTGCCGGCTAGCAGCTTCCCTGTGGCGGGGAAGTGCAAACGTACACGTTTTCGGCCGAAAACGCGTTTTCCGGCGAAAACGCACACCACGGCTCTTTCTGAGAAAAAGCAAGCACGGAGGACGAGAATCGCTTTTGCCCTGCGTAGCGTTCCGGGCAGCGGGTAGAACCAGGCAGAGAATTCCCGGCTAGCAGCTTCCCTGTGGCCGGGAAGTGCAAACGTACACGTTTTCGGCCGAAAACGCGTTTTCCGGCGAAAACGCACACCACGGCTCTTTCTGAGAAAAAGCAAGCACGGAGGACGAGAATCGCTTTTGCCCTGCGTAGTGTTCCGGGCAGCGGGTAGAACCAGGCAGAGAATTCCCGGCTAGCAGCTTCCCTGTGGCCGGGAAGTGCAAACGTACACGTTTTCGGCCGAAAACGTGTTTTCCGGCGAAAACGCACACCACGGCTCTTTCTGAGAAAAAGCAAGCACGGAGGACGAGAATCGCTTTTGCCCTGCGAAGCGTTCCGGGCAGCGGGAAGAACCAGGCAGAGAATTCCCTGCTAGCAGCTTCCCTGTGGCCGGGAAGTACAAACGTACACGTTTTCGGCCGAAAACGCGTTTTCCCGCAAAAACGCACACCACGGCTCTTTCTGAGAAAAAGAAAGCACGGAGGACGAGAATCGCTTTTGCCCTGCGTAGCGTTCCGGGCAGCGGGTAGAACGAGGCAGAGAATTCCCGGCTAGCAGCTTCCCTGTGGCCGGGAAGTGCAAACGTACACGTTTTCGGCCGAAAACGCGTTTTCCGGCGAAAACGCACACCACGGCTCTTTCTGAGAAAAAGCAAGCACGGAGGACGAGAATCGCTTTTGCCCTGCGTAGCGTTCCGGGCAGCGGGTAGAACCAGGCAGAGAATTCCCGGCTAGCAGCTTCCCTGTGGCCGGGAAGTGCAAACGTACACGTTTTCGGCCGAAAATGCGTTTTCCCGCGAAAACGCACACCACGGCTCTTTCTGAGATAAAGCAAGCACGGAGGACGAGAATCGCTTTTGCCCTGCGTAGCGTTCCGGGCAGCGGGTAGAACCAGGCAGCGAATTCCCTGCTAGCAGCTTCCCTGTGGCCGGGAAGTGCAAACGTACACGTTTTCGGCCGAAAACGCGTTTTGCGGCGAAAACGCACACCACGGCTCTTTCTGAGAAAAAGCAAGCACGGAGGACGAGAATCGCTTTTGCCCTGCGTAGCGTTCTGAGCAGCGGGTAGAAATAGGCAGCGAATTGCCGGCTAGCAGCTTCCCTGTGGCCGGGAAGTGCAAACGTACACGTTTTCGGCCGAAAACGCGTTTTCCGGAGAAAAAGCACACCATGGCTCTTTCTGAGAAAAAGCAAGCACGGAGGACGAGAATCGCTTTTGCCCTGCGTAGCGTTCCGGGCAGCGGGTAGAACCAGGCAGAGAATTCCCGGCTAGCAGCTTCCCTGTGGCCGGGAAGTGCAAACGTACACGTTTTCGGCCGAAAACGCGTTTTCCGGCGAAAACGCACACCACGGCTCTTTCTGAGAAAAAGCAAGCACGGAGGACGAGAATCGCTTTTGCCCTGCGTAGCGTTCCGGGCAGCGGGTAGAACCAGGCAGAGAATTCCCGGCTAGCAGCTTCCCTGTGGCCGGGAAGTGCAAACGTACACGTTTTCGGCCGAAAACGCGTTTTCCGGCGAAAAAGCACACCATGGCTCTTTCTGAGAAAAAGCAAGCACGGAGGACGAGAATCGCTTTTGCCCTGCGTAGCGTTCCGGGCAGCGGGTAGAACCAGGCAGAGAATTCCCGGCTAGCAGCTTCCCTGTGGCGGGGAAGTGCAAACGTACACGTTTTCGGCCGAAAACGCTTTTTCTGGCGAAAACGCACACCACGGCTCTTTCTGAGAAAAAGCAAGCACGGAGGACGAGAATCGCTTTTGCCCTGCGTAGTGTTCCTGGCAGCGGGTAGAACCAGGCAGAGAATTCCCGTCTAGCAGCTTCCCTGTGGCCGGGAAGTGCAAACGTACACGTTTTCGGCCGAAAACGCGTTTTCCGGCGAAAACGCACACCACGGCTCTTTCTGAGAAAAAGCAAGCACGGAGGACGAGAATCGCTTTTGCCCTGCGTAGCGTTCCGGGCAGCGGGTAGAACCAGGCAGAGAATTCCCGGCTAGCAGCTTCCCTGTGGCGGGGAAGTGCAAACGTACACGTTTTCGGCCGAAAAAGCGTTTTCCGGCGAAAACGCACACCACGGCTCTTTCTGAGAAAAAGCAAGCACGGAGGACGAGAATCGCTTTTGCCCTGCGTAGCGTTCCGGGCAGCGGGTAGAACCAGGCAGAGAATTCCCGGCTAGCAGCTTCCCTGTGGCCGGGAAGTGCAAACGTACACGTTTTCGGCCGAAAACGCGTTTTCCGGCGAAAACGCACACCACGGCTCTTTCTGAGAAAAAGCAAGCACGGAGGACGAGAATCGCTTTTGCCCTGCGTAGCGTTCTGAGCAGCGGGTAGAAATAGGCAGCGAATTGCCGGCTAGCAGCTTCCCTGTGGCCGGGAAGTGCAAACGTACACGTTTTCGGCCGAAAACCCGTTTACCTGCGAAAACGCACACCACGGCTCTTTCTGAGAAAAAGCAAGCACGGAGGACGAGAATCGCTTTTGCCCTGCGTAGCGTTCCGGGCAGCGGGTAGAACCAGGCAGAGAATTCCCGGCTAGCAGCTTCCCTGTGGCGGGGAAGTGCAAACGTACACGTTTTCGGCCGAAAACGCGTTTTCCGGCGAAAACGCACACCACGGCTCTTTCTGAGAAAAAGCAAGCACGGAGGACGAGAATCGCTTTTGCCCTGCGTAGTGTTCCGGGCAGCGGGTAGAACCAGGCAGAGAATTCCCGGCTAGCAGCTTCCCTGTGGCGGGGAAGTGCAAACGTACACGTTTTCGGCCGAAAACGCGTTTTCTGGCGAAAACGCACACCACGGCTCTTTCTGAGAAAAAGCAAGCACGGAGGACGAGAATCGCTTTTGCCCTGCGTAGTGTTCCGGGCAGCGGGTAGAACCAGGCAGAGAATTCCCGGCTAGCAGCTTCCCTGTGGCCGGGAAGTGCAAACGTACACGTTTTCGGCCGAAAACGCGTTTTCCGGCGAAAACGCACACCACGGCTCTTTCTGAGAAAAAGCAAGCACGGAGGACGAGAATCGCTTTTGCCCTGCGTAGCGTTCCGGGCAGCGGGTAGAACCAGGCAGAGAATTCCCGGCTAGCAGCTTCCCTGTGGCCGGGAAGTGCAAACGTACACGTTTTCGGCCGAAAACGCGTTTTCCGGCGAAAACGCACACCACGGCTCTTTCTGAGAAAAAGCAAGCACGGAGGACGAGAATCGCTTTTGCCCTGCGTAGCGTTCCGGGCAGCGGGTAGAACCAGGCAGAGAATTCCCGGCTAGCAGCTTCCCTGTGGCCGGGAAGTGCAAACGTACACGTTTTCGGCCGAAAACGCGTTTTCCGGCGAAAACGCACACCACGGCTCTTTCTGAGAAAAAGCAAGCACGGAGGACGAGAATCGCTTTTGCCCTGCGTAGCGTTCCGGGCAGCGGGTAGAACCAGGCAGAGAATTCCCGGCTAGCAGCTTCCCTGTGGCGGGGAAGTGCAAACGTACACGTTTTCGGCCGAAAACGCGTTTACCGGCGAAAACGCACACCACGGCTCTTTCTGAGAAAAAGCAAGCACGGAGGACGAGAATCGCTTTTGCCCTGCGTAGCGTTCCGGGCAGCGGGTAGAACCAGGCAGAGAATTCCCGGCTAGCAGCTTCCCTGTGGCGGGGAAGTGCAAACGTACACGTTATTGGCCGAAAACGCGTTTTCTGGCGAAAACGCACACCACGGCTCTTTCTGAGAAAAAGCAAGCACGGAGGACGAGAATCGCTTTTGCCCTGCGTAGCGTTCCGGGCAGCGGGTAGAACCAGGCAGAGAATTCCCGTCTAGCAGCTTCCCTGTGGCCGGGAAGTGCAAACGTACACGTTTTCGGCCGAAAACGCGTTTTCCGGCGAAAACGCACACCACGGCTCTTTCTGAGAAAAAGCAAGCACGGAGGACGAGAATCGCTTTTGCCCTGCGTAGCGTTCCGGGCAGCGGGTAGAACCAGGCAGAGAATTCCCGGCTAGCAGCTTCCCTGTGGCCGGGAAGTGCAAACGTACACGTTTTCGGCCGAAAACGCGTTTTCCGGCGAAAACGCACACCACGGCTGTTTCTGAGAAAAAGCAAGCACGGAGGACGAGAATCGCTTTTGCCCTGCGTAGCGTTCCGGGCAGCGGGTAGAACCAGGCAGAGAATTCCCGGCTAGCAGCTTCCCTGTGGCGGGGAAGTGCAAACGTACACGTTTTCGGCCGAAAACGCGTTTTCCGGCGAAAAAGCACACCATGGCTCTTTCTGAGAAAAAGCAAGCACGGAGGACGAGAATCGCTTTTGCCCTGCGTAGCGTTCCGGGCAGCGGGTAGAACCAGGCAGAGAATTCCCGGCTAGCAGCTTCCCTGTGGCCGGGAAGTGCAAACGTACACGTTTTCGGGCGAAAACGCGTTTTCCGGCGAAAACGCACACCACGGCTCTTTCTGAGAAAAAGCAAGCACGGAGGACGAGAATCGCTTTTGCCCTGCGTAGCGTTCCTGGCAGCGGGTAGAACGAGGCAGAGAATTCCCGGCTAGCAGCTTCCCTGTGGCCGGGAAGTGCAAACGTACACGTTTTCAGCCGAAAACGCGTTTTCCGGCGAAAAAGCACACCATGGCTCTTTCTGAGAAAAAGCAAGCACGGAGGACGAGAATCGCTTTTGCCCTGCGTAGCGTTCCGGGCAGCGGGTAGAACCAGGCAGAGAATTCCCGGCTAGCAGCTTCCCTGTGGCCGGGAAGTGCAAATGTACACGTTTTCGGCCGAAAACTCGTTTTCCGGCGAAAACGCACACCACGGCTCTTTCTGAGAAAAAGCAAGCACGGAGGACGAGAATCGCTTTTGCCCTGCGTAGCGTTCCTGGCAGCGGGTAGAACCAGGCAGAGAATTCCCGGCTAGCAGCTTCCCTGTGGCCGGGAAGTGCAAACGTACACGTTTTCGGCCGAAAACGCGTTTTCCGGCGAAAACGCACACCACGGCTCTTTCTGAGAAAAAGCAAGCACGGAGGACGAGAATCGCTTTTGCCCTGCGTAGCGTTCCGGGCAGCGGGTAGAACCAGGCAGAGAATTCCCGGCTAGCAGCTTCCCTGTGGCCGGGAAGTGCAAACGTACACGTTTTCGGCCGAAAACGCGTTTTCCGGCGAAAACGCACACCACGGCTCTTTCTGAGAAAAAGCAAGCACGGAGGACGAGAATCGCTTTTGCCCTGCGTAGCGTTCCGGGCAGCGGGTAGAACCAGGCAGAGAATTCCCGTCTAGCAGCTTCCCTGTGGCCGGGAAGTGCAAACGTACACGTTTTCGGCCGAAAACGCGTTTTCCGGCGAAAACGCACACCACGGCTCTTTCTGAGAAAAAGCAAGCACGGAGGACGAGAATCGCTTTTGCCCTGCGTAGCGTTCCGGGCAGCGGGTAGAACCAGGCAGAGAATTCCCGGCTAGCAGCTTCCCTGTGGCGGGGAAGTGCAAACGTACACGTTTTCGGCCGAAAACGCGTTTACCGGCGAAAACGCACACCACGGCTCTTTCTGAGAAAAAGCAAGCACGGAGGACGAGAATCGCTTTTGCCCTGCGTAGCGTTCCGGGCAGCGGGTAGAACCAGGCAGAGAATTCCCGGCTAGCAGCTTCCCTGTGGCGGGGAAGTGCAAACGTACACGTTTTCGGCCGAAAACGCGTTTTCCGGCGAAAACGCACACCACGGCTCTTTCTGAGAAAAAGCAAGCACGGAGGACGAGAATCGCTTTTGCCCTGCGTAGTGTTCCGGGCAGCGGGTAGAACCAGGCAGAGAATTCCCGGCTAGCAGCTTCCCTGTGGCCGGGAAGTGCAAACGTACAGGTTTTCGGCCGAAAACGCGTTTACCGGCGAAAACGCACACCACGGCTCTTTCTGAGAAAAAGCAAGCACGGAGGACGAGAATCGCTTTTGCCCTGCGTAGCGTTCCGGGCAGCGGGTAGAACCAGGCAGAGAATTCCCGTCTAGCAGCTTCCCTGTGGCCGGGAAGTGCAAACGTACACGTTTTCGGCCGAAAACGCGTTTTCCGGCGAAAACGCACACCACGGCTCTTTCTGAGAAAAAGCAAGCACGGAGGACGAGAATCGCTTTTGCCCTGCGTAGCGTTCCGGGCAGCGGGTAGAACCAGGCAGAGAATTCCCGGCTAGCAGCTTCCCTGTGGCCGGGAAGTGCAAACGTACACGTTTTCGGCCGAAAACGCGTTTTCCGGCGAAAACGCACACCACGGCTCTTTCTGAGAAAAAGCAAGCACGGAGGACGAGAATCGCTTTTGCCCTGCGTAGCGTTCCTGGGAGCGGGTAGAACCAGGCAGAGAATTCCCGGCTAGCAGCTTCCCTGTGGCCGGGAAGTGCAAACGTACACGTTTTCGGCCGAAAACGCGTTTTCCGGCGAAAACGCACACCACGGCTCTTTCTGAGAAAAAGCAAGCACGGAGGACGAGAATAGCTTTTGCCCTGCGTAGCGTTCCGGGCAGCGGGTAGAACCAGGCAGAGAATTCCCGGCTAGCAGCTTCCCTGTGGCGGGGAAGTGCAAACGTACACGTTTTCGGCCGAAAACGCGTTTACCGGCGAAAACGCACACCACGGCTCTTTCTGAGAAAAAGCAAGCACGGAGGACGAGAATCGCTTTTGCCCTGCGTAGCGTTCCGGGCAGCGGGTAGAACCAGGCAGAGAATTCCCGGCTAGCAGCTTCCCTGTGGCGGGGAAGTGCAAACGTACACGTTTTCGGCCGAAAACGCGTTTTCCGTCGAAAAAGCACACCATGGCTCTTTCTGAGAAAAAGCAAGCACGGAGGACGAGAATCGCTTTTGCCCTGCGTAGTGTTCCGGGCAGCGGGTAGAACCAGGCAGAGAATTCGTGGCTAGCAGCTTCCCTGTGGCCGGGAAGTGCAAACGTACACGTTTTCGCCGAAAACGCGTTTTCCGGCGAAAACGCACACCACGGCTCTTTCTGAGAAAAAGCAAGCACGGAGGACGAGAATCGCTTTTGCCCTGCGTAGCGTTCCGGGCAGCGGGTAGAACCAGGCAGAGAATTCCCGGCTAGCAGCTTCCCTGTGGCCGGGAAGTGCAAACGTACACGTTTTCGGCCGAAAACGCGTTTTCCGGCGAAAACGCACACCACGGCTGTTTCTGAGAAAAAGCAAGCACGGAGGACGAGAATCGCTTTTGCCCTGCGCAGCGTTCCGGGCAGCGGGTAGAACCAGGCAGAGAATTCCCGGCTAGCAGCTTCCCTGTGGCCGGGAAGTGCAAACGTACACGTTTTCGGCCGAAAACGCGTTTTCCGGCGAAAACGCACACCACGGCTCTTTCTGAGAAAAAGCAAGCACGGAGGACGAGAATCGCTTTTGCCCTGCGTAGCGTTCCGGGCAGCGGGTAGAACCAGGCAGAGAATTCCCGGCTAGCAGCTTCCCTGTGGCGGGGAAGTGCAAACGTACACGTTTTCGGCCGAAAACGCGTTTTCTGGCGAAAACGCACACCACGGCTCTTTCTGAGAAAAAGCAAGCACGGAGGACGAGAATCGCTTTTGCCCTGCGTAGCGTTCCGGGCAGCGGGTAGAACCAGGCAGAGAATTCCCGGCTAGCAGCTTCCCTGTGGCGGGGAAGTGCAAACGTACACGTTTTCGGCCGAAAACGCGTTTTCCGGCGAAAACGCACACCACGGCTCTTTCTGAGAAAAAGCAAGCACGGAGGACGAGAATCGCTTTTGCCCTGCGTAGCGTTCCGGGCAGCGGGTAGAACCAGGCAGAGAATTCCCGGCTAGCAGCTTCCCTGTGGCGGGGAAGTGCAAACGTACACGTTTTCGGCCGAAAAAGCGTTTTCCGGCGAAAACGCACACCACGGCTCTTTCTGAGAAAAAGCAAGCACGGAGGACGAGAATCGCTTTTGCCCTGCGTAGCGTTCCGGGCAGCGGGTAGAACCAGGCAGAGAATTCCCGGCTAGCAGCTTCCCTGTGGCCGGGAAGTGCAAACGTACACGTTTTCGGCCGAAAACGCGTTTTCCGGCGAAAACGCACACCACGGCTCTTTCTGAGAAAAAGCAAGCACGGAGGACGAGAATCGCTTTTGCCCTGCGTAGCGTTCTGAGCAGCGGGTAGAAATAGGCAGCGAATTGCCGGCTAGCAGCTTCCCTGTGGCCGGGAAGTGCAAACGTACACGTTTTCGGCCGAAAACCCGTTTACCTGCGAAAACGCACACCACGGCTCTTTCTGAGAAAAAGCAAGCACGGAGGACGAGAATCGCTTTTGCCCTGCGTAGCGTTCCGGGCAGCGGGTAGAACCAGGCAGAGAATTCCCGGCTAGCAGCTTCCCTGTGGCGGGGAAGTGCAAACGTACACGTTTTCGGCCGAAAACGCGTTTTCCGGCGAAAACGCACACCACGGCTCTTTCTGAGAAAAAGCAAGCACGGAGGACGAGAATCGCTTTTGCCCTGCGTAGTGTTCCGGGCAGCGGGTAGAACCAGGCAGAGAATTCCCGGCTAGCAGCTTCCCTGTGGCGGGGAAGTGCAAACGTACACGTTTTCGGCCGAAAACGCGTTTTCTGGCGAAAACGCACACCACGGCTCTTTCTGAGAAAAAGCAAGCACGGAGGACGAGAATCGCTTTTGCCCTGCGTAGTGTTCCGGGCAGCGGGTAGAACCAGGCAGAGAATTCCCGGCTAGCAGCTTCCCTGTGGCCGGGAAGTGCAAACGTACACGTTTTCGGCCGAAAACGCGTTTTCCGGCGAAAACGCACACCACGGCTCTTTCTGAGAAAAAGCAAGCACGGAGGACGAGAATCGCTTTTGCCCTGCGTAGCGTTCCGGGCAGCGGGTAGAACCAGGCAGAGAATTCCCGGCTAGCAGCTTCCCTGTGGCCGGGAAGTGCAAACGTACACGTTTTCGGCCGAAAACGCGTTTTCCGGCGAAAACGCACACCACGGCTCTTTCTGAGAAAAAGCAAGCACGGAGGACGAGAATCGCTTTTGCCCTGCGTAGCGTTCCGGGCAGCGGGTAGAACCAGGCAGAGAATTCCCGGCTAGCAGCTTCCCTGTGGCCGGGAAGTGCAAACGTACACGTTTTCGGCCGAAAACGCGTTTTCCGGCGAAAACGCACACCACGGCTCTTTCTGAGAAAAAGCAAGCACGGAGGACGAGAATCGCTTTTGCCCTGCGTAGCGTTCCGGGCAGCGGGTAGAACCAGGCAGAGAATTCCCGGCTAGCAGCTTCCCTGTGGCGGGGAAGTGCAAACGTACACGTTTTCGGCCGAAAACGCGTTTACCGGCGAAAACGCACACCACGGCTCTTTCTGAGAAAAAGCAAGCACGGAGGACGAGAATCGCTTTTGCCCTGCGTAGCGTTCCGGGCAGCGGGTAGAACCAGGCAGAGAATTCCCGGCTAGCAGCTTCCCTGTGGCGGGGAAGTGCAAACGTACACGTTATTGGCCGAAAACGCGTTTTCTGGCGAAAACGCACACCACGGCTCTTTCTGAGAAAAAGCAAGCACGGAGGACGAGAATCGCTTTTGCCCTGCGTAGCGTTCCGGGCAGCGGGTAGAACCAGGCAGAGAATTCCCGTCTAGCAGCTTCCCTGTGGCCGGGAAGTGCAAACGTACACGTTTTCGGCCGAAAACGCGTTTTCCGGCGAAAACGCACACCACGGCTCTTTCTGAGAAAAAGCAAGCACGGAGGACGAGAATCGCTTTTGCCCTGCGTAGCGTTCCGGGCAGCGGGTAGAACCAGGCAGAGAATTCCCGGCTAGCAGCTTCCCTGTGGCCGGGAAGTGCAAACGTACACGTTTTCGGCCGAAAACGCGTTTTCCCGCGAAAACGCACACCACGGCTGTTTCTGAGAAAAAGCAAGCACGGAGGACGAGAATCGCTTTTGCCCTGCGTAGCGTTCCGGGCAGCGGGTAGAACCAGGCAGAGAATTCCCGGCTAGCAGCTTCCCTGTGGCGGGGAAGTGCAAACGTACACGTTTTCGGCCGAAAACGCGTTTTCCGGCGAAAAAGCACACCATGGCTCTTTCTGAGAAAAAGCAAGCACGGAGGACGAGAATCGCTTTTGCCCTGCGTAGCGTTCCGGGCAGCGGGTAGAACCAGGCAGAGAATTCCCGGCTAGCAGCTTCCCTGTGGCCGGGAAGTGCAAACGTACACGTTTTCGGGCGAAAACGCGTTTTCCGGCGAAAACGCACACCACGGCTCTTTCTGAGAAAAAGCAAGCACGGAGGACGAGAATCGCTTTTGCCCTGCGTAGCGTTCCTGGCAGCGGGTAGAACGAGGCAGAGAATTCCCGGCTAGCAGCTTCCATGTGGCCGGGAAGTGCAAACGTACACGTTTTCAGCCGAAAACGCGTTTTCCGGCGAAAAAGCACACCATGGCTCTTTCTGAGAAAAAGCAAGCACGGAGGACGAGAATCGCTTTTGCCCTGCGTAGCGTTCCGGGCAGCGGGTAGAACCAGGCAGAGAATTCCCGGCTAGCAGCTTCCCTGTGGCCGGGAAGTGCAAATGTACACGTTTTCGGCCGAAAACTCGTTTTCCGGCGAAAACGCACACCACGGCTCTTTCTGAGAAAAAGCAAGCACGGAGGACGAGATTCGCTTTTGCCCTGCGTAGCGTTCCTGGCAGCGGGTAGAACCAGGCAGAGAATTCCCGGCTAGCAGCTTCCCTGTGGCCGGGAAGTGCAAACGTACACGTTTTCGGCCGAAAACGCGTTTTCCGGCGAAAACGCACACCACGGCTCTTTCTGAGAAAAAGCAAGCACGGAGGACGAGAATCGCTTTTGCCCTGCGTAGCGTTCCGGGCAGCGGGTAGAACCAGGCAGAGAATTCCCGGCTAGCAGCTTCCCTGTGGCCGGGAAGTGCAAACGTACACGTTTTCGGCCGAAAACGCGTTTTCCGGCGAAAACGCACACCACGGCTCTTTCTGAGAAAAAGCAAGCACGGAGGACGAGAATCGCTTTTGCCCTGCGTAGCGTTCCGGGCAGCGGGTAGAACCAGGCAGAGAATTCCCGTCTAGCAGCTTCCCTGTGGCCGGGAAGTGCAAACGTACACGTTTTCGGCCGAAAACGCGTTTTCCGGCGAAAACGCACACCACGGCTCTTTCTGAGAAAA
Source organism: Athene noctua (assembly GCF_965140245.1). Taxonomy (NCBI): domain Eukaryota; kingdom Metazoa; phylum Chordata; class Aves; order Strigiformes; family Strigidae; genus Athene; species Athene noctua. Next base: position 202,926 of record NW_027437648.1, on the reverse strand, counting down.
AGCAAGCACGGAGGACGAGAATCGCTTTTGCCCTGCGTAGCGTTCCGGGCAGCGGGTAGAACCAGGCAGAGAATTCCCGGCTAGCAGCTTCCCTGTGGCGGGGAAGTGCAAACGTACACGTTTTCGGCCGAAAACGCGTTTACCGGCGAAAACGCACACCACGGCTCTTTCTGAGAAAAAGCAAGCACGGAGGACGAGAATCGCTTTTGCCCTGCGTAGCGTTCCGGGCAGCGGGTAGAACCAGGCAGAGAATTCCCGGCTAGCAGCTTCCCTGTGGCGGGGAAGTGCAAACGTACACGTTTTCGGCCGAAAACGCGTTTTCCGGCGAAAACGCACACCACGGCTCTTTCTGAGAAAAAGCAAGCACGGAGGACGAGAATCGCTTTTGCCCTGCGTAGTGTTCCGGGCAGCGGGTAGAACCAGGCAGAGAATTCCCGGCTAGCAGCTTCCCTGTGGCCGGGAAGTGCAAACGTACAGGTTTTCGGCCGAAAACGCGTTTACCGGCGAAAACGCACACCACGGCTCTTTCTGAGAAAAAGCAAGCACGGAGGACGAGAATCGCTTTTGCCCTGCGTAGCGTTCCGGGCAGCGGGTAGAACCAGGCAGAGAATTCCCGGCTAGCAGCTTCCCTGTGGCCGGGAAGTGCAAACGTACACGTTTTCGGCCGAAAACGCGTTTTCCGGCGAAAACGCACACCACGGCTCTTTCTGAGAAAAAGCAAGCACGGAGGACGAGAATCGCTTTTGCCCTGCGTAGCGTTCCGGGCAGCGGGTAGAACCAGGCAGAGAATTCCCGGCTAGCAGCTTCCCTGTGGCCGGGAAGTGCAAACGTACACGTTTTCGGCCGAAAACGCGTTTTCCGGCGAAAACGCACACCACGGCTCTTTCTGAGAAAAAGCAAGCACGGAGGACGAGAATCGCTTTTGCCCTGCGTAGCGTTCCTGGGAGCGGGTAGAACCAGGCAGAGAATTCCCGGCTAGCAGCTTCCCTGTGGCCGGGAAGTGCAAACGTACACGTTTTCGGCCGAAAACGCGTTTTCCGGCGAAAACGCACACCACGGCTCTTTCTGAGAAAAAGCAAGCACGGAGGACGAGAATAGCTTTTGCCCTGCGTAGCGTTCCGGGCAGCGGGTAGAACCAGGCAGAGAATTCCCGGCTAGCAGCTTCCCTGTGGCGGGGAAGTGCAAACGTACACGTTTTCGGCCGAAAACGCGTTTACCGGCGAAAACGCACACCACGGCTCTTTCTGAGAAAAAGCAAGCACGGAGGACGAGAATCGCTTTTGCCCTGCGTAGCGTTCCGGGCAGCGGGTAGAACCAGGCAGAGAATTCCCGGCTAGCAGCTTCCCTGTGGCGGGGAAGTGCAAACGTACACGTTTTCGGCCGAAAACGCGTTTTCCGTCGAAAAAGCACACCATGGCTCTTTCTGAGAAAAAGCAAGCACGGAGGACGAGAATCGCTTTTGCCCTGCGTAGTGTTCCGGGCAGCGGGTAGAACCAGGCAGAGAATTCGTGGCTAGCAGCTTCCCTGTGGCCGGGAAGTGCAAACGTACACGTTTTCGCCGAAAACGCGTTTTCCGGCGAAAACGCACACCACGGCTCTTTCTGAGAAAAAGCAAGCACGGAGGACGAGAATCGCTTTTGCCCTGCGTAGCGTTCCGGGCAGCGGGTAGAACCAGGCAGAGAATTCCCGGCTAGCAGCTTCCCTGTGGCCGGGAAGTGCAAACGTACACGTTTTCGGCCGAAAACGCGTTTTCCGGCGAAAACGCACACCACGGCTGTTTCTGAGAAAAAGCAAGCACGGAGGACGAGAATCGCTTTTGCCCTGCGCAGCGTTCCGGGCAGCGGGTAGAACCAGGCAGAGAATTCCCGGCTAGCAGCTTCCCTGTGGCCGGGAAGTGCAAACGTACACGTTTTCGGCCGAAAACGCGTTTTCCGGCGAAAACGCACACCACGGCTCTTTCTGAGAAAAAGCAAGCACGGAGGACGAGAATCGCTTTTGCCCTGCGTAGCGTTCCGGGCAGCGGGTAGAACCAGGCAGAGAATTCCCGGCTAGCAGCTTCCCTGTGGCGGGGAAGTGCAAACGTACACGTTTTCGGCCGAAAACGCGTTTTCTGGCGAAAACGCACACCACGGCTCTTTCTGAGAAAAAGCAAGCACGGAGGACGAGAATCGCTTTTGCCCTGCGTAGCGTTCCGGGCAGCGGGTAGAACCAGGCAGAGAATTCCCGGCTAGCAGCTTCCCTGTGGCGGGGAAGTGCAAACGTACACGTTTTCGGCCGAAAACGCGTTTTCCGGCGAAAACGCACACCACGGCTCTTTCTGAGAAAAAGCAAGCACGGAGGACGAGAATCGCTTTTGCCCTGCGTAGCGTTCCGGGCAGCGGGTAGAACCAGGCAGAGAATTCCCGGCTAGCAGCTTCCCTGTGGCGGGGAAGTGCAAACGTACACGTTTTCGGCCGAAAACGCGTTTTCCGGCGAAAACGCACACCACGGCTCTTTCTGAGAAAAAGCAAGCACGGAGGACGAGAATCGCTTTTGCCCTGCGTAGTGTTCCGGGCAGCGGGTAGAACCAGGCAGAGAATTCCCGGCTAGCAGCTTCCCTGTGGCCGGGAAGTGCAAACGTACACGTTTTCGGCCGAAAACGCGTTTTCCGGCGAAAACGCACACCACGGCTCTTTCTGAGAAAAAGCAAGCACGGAGGACGAGAATCGCTTTTGCCCTGCGTAGCGTTCCGGGCAGCGGGTAGAACCAGGCAGAGAATTCCCGTCTAGCAGCTTCCCTGTGGCCGGGAAGTGCAAACGTACACGTTTTCGGACGAAAACGCATTTACCGGCGAAAACGCACACCACGGCTCTTTCTGAGAAAAAGCAAGCACGGAGGACGAGAATCGCTTTTGCCCTGCGTAGCGTTCCGGGCAGCGGGTAGAACCAGGCAGAGAATTCCCGGCTAGCAGCTTCCCTGTGGCCGGGAAGTGCAAACGTACACGTTTTCGGCCGAAAACGCTTTTTCCCGCGAAAACGCACACCACGGCTCTTTCTGAGAAAAAGCAAGCACGGAGGACGAGAATCGCTTTTGCCCTGCGTAGCGTTCCGGGCAGCGGGTAGAACCAGGCAGAGAATTCCCGGCTAGCAGCTTCCCTGTGGCCGGGAAGTGCAAACGTACACGTTTTCGGCCGAAAACGCGTTTTCCGGCGAAAACGCACACCACGGCTCTTTCTGAGAAAAAGCAAGCACGGAGGACGAGAATCGCTTTTGCCCTGCGTAGCGTTCCGGGCAGCGGGTAGAACCAGGCAGAGAATTCCCGGCTAGCAGCTTCCCTGTGGCGGGGAAGTGCAAACGTACACGTTTTCGGCCGAAAACGCGTTTTCCGGCGAAAACGCACACCACGGCTCTTTCTGAGAAAAAGCAAGCACGGAGGACGAGAATCGCTTTTGCCCTGCGTAGAGTTCTGAGCAGCGGGTAGAAATAGGCAGCGAATTGCCGGCTAGCAGCTTCCCTGTGGCCGGGAAGTGCAAACGTACACGTTTTCGGCCGAAAACGCGTTTTCCGGCGAAAACGCACACCACGGCTCTTTCTGAGAAAAAGCAAGCACGGAGGACGAGAATAGCTTTTGCCCTGCGTAGCGTTCCGGGCAGCGGGTAGAACCAGGCAGAGAATTCCCGGCTAGCAGCTTCCCTGTGGCGGGGAAGTGCAAACGTACACGTTTTCGGCCGAAAACGCGTTTACCGGCGAAAACGCACACCACGGCTCTTTCTGAGAAAAAGCAAGCACGGAGGACGAGAATCGCTTTTGCCCTGCGTAGCGTTCCGGGCAGCGGGTAGAACCAGGCAGAGAATTCCCGGCTAGCAGCTTCCCTGTGGCGGGGAAGTGCAAACGTACACGTTTTCGGCCGAAAACGCGTTTTCCGTCGAAAAAGCACACCATGGCTCTTTCTGAGAAAAAGCAAGCACGGAGGACGAGAATCGCTTTTGCCCTGCGTAGTGTTCCGGGCAGCGGGTAGAACCAGGCAGAGAATTCGTGGCTAGCAGCTTCCCTGTGGCCGGGAAGTGCAAACGTACACGTTTTCGCCGAAAACGCGTTTTCCGGCGAAAACGCACACCACGGCTCTTTCTGAGAAAAAGCAAGCACGGAGGACGAGAATCGCTTTTGCCCTGCGTAGCGTTCCGGGCAGCGGGTAGAACCAGGCAGAGAATTCCCGGCTAGCAGCTTCCCTGTGGCCGGGAAGTGCAAACGTACACGTTTTCGGCCGAAAACGCGTTTTCCGGTGAAAACGCACACCACGGCTGTTTCTGAGAAAAAGCAAGCACGGAGGACGAGAATCGCTTTTGCCCTGCGTAGCGTTCCGGGCAGCGGGTAGAACCAGGCAGAGAATTCCCGGCTAGCAGCTTCCCTGTGGCCGGGAAGTGCAAACGTACACGTTTTCGGCCGAAAACGCGTTTTCCGGCGAAAACGCACACCACGGCTCTTTCTGAGAAAAAGCAAGCACGGAGGACGAGAATCGCTTTTGCCCTGCGTAGCGTTCCGGGCAGCGGGTAGAACCAGGGAGAGAATTCCCGGCTAGCAGCTTCCCTGTGGCGGGGAAGTGCAAACGTACACGTTTTCGGCCGAAAACGCGTTTTCTGGCGAAAACGCACACCACGGCTCTTTCTGAGAAAAAGCAAGCACGGAGGACGAGAATCGCTTTTGCCCTGCGTAGCGTTCCGGGCAGCGGGTAGAACCAGGCAGAGAATTCCCGGCTAGCAGCTTCCCTGTGGCGGGGAAGTGCAAACGTACACGTTTTCGGCCGAAAACGCGTTTTCCGGCGAAAACGCACACCACGGCTCTTTCTGAGAAAAAGCAAGCACGGAGGACGAGAATCGCTTTTGCCCTGCGTAGCGTTCCGGGCAGCGGGTAGAACCAGGCAGAGAATTCCCGGCTAGCAGCTTCCCTGTGGCGGGGAAGTGCAAACGTACACGTTTTCGGCCGAAAACGCGTTTTCCGGCGAAAACGCACACCACGGCTCTTTCTGAGAAAAAGCAAGCACGGAGGACGAGAATCGCTTTTGCCCTGCGTAGTGTTCCGGGCAGCGGGTAGAACCAGGCAGAGAATTCCCGGCTAGCAGCTTCCCTGTGGCCGGGAAGTGCAAACGTACACGTTTTCGGCCGAAAACGCGTTTTCCGGCGAAAACGCACACCACGGCTCTTTCTGAGAAAAAGCAAGCACGGAGGACGAGAATCGCTTTTGCCCTGCGTAGCGTTCCGGGCAGCGGGTAGAACCAGGCAGAGAATTCCCGTCTAGCAGCTTCCCTGTGGCCGGGAAGTGCAAACGTACACGTTTTCGGACGAAAACGCATTTACCGGCGAAAACGCACACCACGGCTCTTTCTGAGAAAAAGCAAGCACGGAGGACGAGAATCGCTTTTGCCCTGCGTAGCGTTCCGGGCAGCGGGTAGAACCAGGCAGAGAATTCCCGGCTAGCAGCTTCCCTGTGGCCGGGAAGTGCAAACGTACACGTTTTCGGCCGAAAACGCTTTTTCCCGCGAAAACGCACACCACGGCTCTTTCTGAGAAAAAGCAAGCACGGAGGACGAGAATCGCTTTTGCCCTGCGTAGCGTTCCGGGCAGCGGGTAGAACCAGGCAGAGAATTCCCGGCTAGCAGCTTCCCTGTGGCCGGGAAGTGCAAACGTACACGTTTTCGGCCGAAAACGCGTTTTCCGGCGAAAACGCACACCACGGCTCTTTCTGAGAAAAAGCAAGCACGGAGGACGAGAATCGCTTTTGCCCTGCGTAGCGTTCCGGGCAGCGGGTAGAACCAGGCAGAGAATTCCCGGCTAGCAGCTTCCCTGTGGCGGGGAAGTGCAAACGTACACGTTTTCGGCCGAAAACGCGTTTTCCGGCGAAAACGCACACCACGGCTCTTTCTGAGAAAAAGCAAGCACGGAGGACGAGAATCGCTTTTGCCCTGCGTAGAGTTCTGAGCAGCGGGTAGAAATAGGCAGCGAATTGCCGGCTAGCAGCTTCCCTGTGGCCGGGAAGTGCAAACGTACACGTTTTCGGCCGAAAACGCGTTTTCCGGTGAAAACGCACACCACGGCTCTTTCTGAGAAAAAGCAACCACAGAGGACGAGAATCGCTTTTGCCCTGCGTAGCGTTCCGGGCAGCGGGTAGAACCAGGCAGAGAATTCCCGGCTAGCAGCTTCCCTGTGGCCGGGAAGTGCAAACGTACACGTTTTCGGCCGAAAACGCGTTTTCTCGCGAAAACGCACACCACGGCTGTTTCTGAGAAAAAGCAAGCACGGAGGACGAGAATCGCTTTTGCCCTGCGTAGCGTTCCGGGCAGCGGGTAGAACCAGGCAGAGAATTCCCGGCTAGCAGCTTCCCTGTGGCCGGGAAGTGCAAACGTACACGTTTTCGGCCGAAAACGCGTTTACCGGCGAAAACGCACACCACGGCTCTTTCTGAGAAAAAGCAAGCGCGGAGGACGAGAATCGCTTTTGCCCTGCGTAGCGTTCCGGGCAGCGGGTAGAACCAGGCAGAGAATTCCCGGCTAGCAGCTTCCCTGTGGCCGGGAAGTGCAAACGTACACGTTTTCGGCCGAAAACGCGTTTTCCGGCGAAGACGCACACCACGGCTCTTTCTGAGAAAAAGCAAGCACGGAGGACGAGAATCGCTTTTGCCCTGCGTAGCGTTCCGGGCAGCGGGTAGAACCAGGCAGAGAATTCCCGGCTAGCAGCTTCCCTGTGGCGGGGAAGTGCAAACGTACACGTTTTCGGCCGAAAACGCGTTTACCGGCGAAAACGCACACCACGGCTCTTTCTGAGAGAAAGCAAGCACGGAGGACGAGAATCGCTTTTGCCCTGCGTAGCGTTCCGGGCAGCGGGTAGAACCAGGCAGAGAATTCCCGGCTAGCAGCTTCCCTGTGGCCGGGAAGTGCAAACGTACACGTTTTCGGCCGAAAACCTGTTTTCCGGCGAAAACGCACACCACGGCTCTTTCTGGGAAAAAGCAAGCACGGAGGACGAGAATCGCTTTTGCCCTGCGTAGCGTTCCGGGCAGCGGGTAGAACCAGGCAGAGAATTCCCGGCTAGCAGCTTCCCTGTGGCGGGGAAGTGCAAACGTACACGTTTTCGGCCGAAAACGCGTTTTCCGGCGAAAACGCACACCACGGCTCTTTCTGAGAAAAAGCAAGCACGGAGGACGAAAATCGCTTTTGCCCTGCGTAGCGTTCCGGGCAGCGGGTAGAACCAGGCAGAGAATTCCCGGCTAGCAGCTTCCCTGTGGCCGGGAAGTGCAAACGTACACGTTTTCGGCCGAAAACGCGTTTTCCCGCGAAAAAGCACACCATGGCTCTTTCTGAGAAAAAGCAAGCACGGAGGACGAGAATCGCTTTTGCCCTGCGTAGCGTTCCGGGCAGCGGGTAGAACCAGGCAGAGAATTCCCGGCTAGCAGCTGCCCTGTGGCCGGGAAGTGCAAACGTACACGTTTTCGGCCGAAAACGCGTTTTCCCGCGAAAAAGCACACCATGGCTCTTTCTGAGAAAAAGCAAGCACGGAGGACGAGAATCGCTTTTGCCCTGCGTAGCGTTCCGGGCAGCGGGTAGAACCAGGCAGAGAATTCCCGGCTAGCAGCTGCCCTGTGGCCGGGAAGTGCAAACGTACACGTTTTCGGCCGAAAACGCGTTTTCCCGCGAAAAAGCACACCATGGCTCTTTCTGAGAAAAAGCAAGCACGGAGGACGAGAATCGCTTTTGCCCTGCGTAGCGTTCCGGGCAGCGGGTAGAACCAGGCAGAGAATTCCCGGCTAGCAGCTTCCCTGTGGCCGGGAAGTGCAAACGTACACGTTTTCGGCCGAAAACGCGTTTTCCGGCGAAAACGCACACCACGGCTCTTTCTGAGAAAAAGCAAGCACGGAGGACGAGAATCGCTTTTGCCCTGCGTAGCGTTCCGGGCAGCGGGTAGAACCAGGCAGAGAATTCCCGGCTAGCAGCTTCCCTGTGGCGGGGAAGTGCAAACGTACACGTTTTCGGCCGAAAACGCGTTTTCCCGCGAAAACGCACACCACGGCTCTTTCTGAGAAAAAGCAAGCACGGAGGACGAGAATCGCTTTTGCCCTGCGTAGTGTTCCGGGCAGCGGGTAGAACCAGGCAGAGAATTCCCGGCTAGCAGCTTCCCTGTGGCCGGGAAGTGCAAACGTACACGTTTTCGGCCGAAAACGCGTTTTCCGGCGAAAACGCACACCACGGCTCTTTCTGAGAGAAAGCAAGCACGGAGGACGAGATTCGCTTTTGCCCTGCGTAGCATTCCGGGCAGCGGTAGAACGAGGCAGAGAATTCCCGGCTAGCAGCTTCCCTGTGGCCGGGAAGTGCAAACGTACACGTTTTCGGCCGAAAACGCTTTTTCCCGCGAAAACGCACACCACGGCTCTTTCTGAGAAAAAGCAAGCACGGAGGACGAGAATCGCTTTTGCCCTGCGTAGCGTTCCGGGCAGCGGGTAGAACCAGGCAGAGAATTCCCGGCTAGCAGCTTCCCTGTGGCCGGGAAGTGCAAACGTACACGTTTTCGGCCGAAAACGCGTTTTCCGGCGAAAACGCACACCACGGCTCTTTCTGAGAAAAAGCAAGCACGGAGGACGAGAATCGCTTTTGCCCTGCGTAGCGTTCCGGGCAGCGGGTAGAACCAGGCAGAGAATTCCCGGCTAGCAGCTTCCCTGTGGCCGGGAAGTGCAAACGTACACGTTTTCGGCCGAAAACGCGTTTTCCGGCGAAAACGCACACCACGGCTCTTTCTGAGAAAAAGCAAGCACGGAGGACGAGAATCGCTTTTGCCCTGCGTAGAGTTCTGAGCAGCGGGTAGAAATAGGCAGCGAATTGCCGGCTAGCAGCTTCCCTGTGGCCGGGAAGTGCAAACGTACACGTTTTCGGCCGAAAACGCGTTTTCCGGTGAAAACGCACACCACGGCTCTTTCTGAGAAAAAGCAAGCACAGAGGACGAGAATCGCTTTTGCCCTGCGTAGCGTTCCGGGCAGCGGGTAGAACCAGGCAGAGAATTCCCGGCTAGCAGCTTCCCTGTGGCCGGGAAGTGCAAACGTACACGTTTTCGGCCGAAAACGCGTTTTCTCGCGAAAACGCACACCACGGCTGTTTCTGAGAAAAAGCAAGCACGGAGGACGAGAATCGCTTTTGCCCTGCGTAGCGTTCCGGGCAGCGGGTAGAACCAGGCAGAGAATTCCCGGCTAGCAGCTTCCCTGTGGCCGGGAAGTGCAAACGTACACGTTTTCGGCCGAAAACGCGTTTACCGGCGAAAACGCACACCACGGCTCTTTCTGAGAAAAAGCAAGCGCGGAGGACGAGAATCGCTTTTGCCCTGCGTAGCGTTCCGGGCAGCGGGTAGAACCAGGCAGAGAATTCCCGGCTAGCAGCTTCCCTGTGGCCGGGAAGTGCAAACGTACACGTTTTCGGCCGAAAACGCGTTTTCCGGCGAAGACGCACACCACGGCTCTTTCTGAGAAAAAGCAAGCACGGAGGACGAGAATCGCTTTTGCCCTGCGTAGCGTTCCGGGCAGCGGGTAGAACCAGGCAGAGAATTCCCGGCTAGCAGCTTCCCTGTGGCGGGGAAGTGCAAACGTACACGTTTTCGGCCGAAAACGCGTTTACCGGCGAAAACGCACACCACGGCTCTTTCTGAGAAAAAGCAAGCACGGAGGACGAGAATCGCTTTTGCCCTGCGTAGAGTTCTGAGCAGCGGGTAGAAATAGGCAGCGAATTGCCGGCTAGCAGCTTCCCTGTGGCCGGGAAGTGCAAACGTACACGTTTTCGGCCGAAAACGCGTTTTCCGGTGAAAACGCACACCACGGCTCTTTCTGAGAAAAAGCAAGCACAGAGGACGAGAATCGCTTTTGCCCTGCGTAGCGTTCCGGGCAGCGGGTAGAACCAGGCAGAGAATTCCCGGCTAGCAGCTTCCCTGTGGCCGGGAAGTGCAAACGTACACGTTTTCGGCCGAAAACGCGTTTTCTCGCGAAAACGCACACCACGGCTGTTTCTGAGAAAAAGCAAGCACGGAGGACGAGAATCGCTTTTGCCCTGCGTAGAGTTCTGAGCAGCGGGTAGAAATAGGCAGCGAATTGCCGGCTAGCAGCTTCCCTGTGGCCGGGAAGTGCAAACGTACACGTTTTCGGCCGAAAACGCGTTTTCCGGTGAAAACGCACACCACGGCTCTTTCTGAGAAAAAGCAAGCACAGAGGACGAGAATCGCTTTTGCCCTGCGTAGCGTTCCGGGCAGCGGGTAGAACCAGGCAGAGAATTCCCGGCTAGCAGCTTCCCTGTGGCCGGGAAGTGCAAACGTACACGTTTTCGGCCGAAAACGCGTTTTCTCGCGAAAACGCACACCACGGCTGTTTCTGAGAAAAAGCAAGCACGGAGGACGAGAATCGCTTTTGCCCTGCGTAGCGTTCCGGGCAGCGGGTAGAACCAGGCAGAGAATTCCCGGCTAGCAGCTTCCCTGTGGCCGGGAAGTGCAAACGTACACGTTTTCGGCCGAAAACGCGTTTACCGGCGAAAACGCACACCACGGCTCTTTCTGAGAAAAAGCAAGCGCGGAGGACGAGAATCGCTTTTGCCCTGCGTAGCGTTCCGGGCAGCGGGTAGAACCAGGCAGAGAATTCCCGGCTAGCAGCTTCCCTGTGGCCGGGAAGTGCAAACGTACACGTTTTCGGCCGAAAACGCGTTTTCCCGCGAAAAAGCACACCATGGCTCTTTCTGAGAAAAAGCAAGCACGGAGGACGAGAATCGCTTTTGCCCTGCGTAGCGTTCCGGGCAGCGGGTAGAACCAGGCAGAGAATTCCCGGCTAGCAGCTTCCCTGTGGCCGGGAAGTGCAAACGTACACGTTTTCGGCCGAAAACGCGTTTTCCGGCGAAAACGCACACCACGGCTCTTTCTGAGAAAAAGCAAGCACGGAGGACGAGAATCGCTTTTGCCCTGCGTAGCGTTCCGGGCAGCGGGTAGAACCAGGCAGAGAATTCCCGGCTAGCAGCTTCCCTGTGGCGGGGAAGTGCAAACGTACACGTTTTCGGCCGAAAACGCGTTTTCCCGCGAAAACGCACACCACGGCTCTTTCTGAGAAAAAGCAAGCACGGAGGACGAGAATCGCTTTTGCCCTGCGTAGTGTTCCGGGCAGCGGGTAGAAGCAGGCAGAGAATTCCCGGCTAGCAGCTTCCCTGTGGCCGGGAAGTGCAAACGTACACGTTTTCGGCCGAAAACGCGTTTTCCGGCGAAAACGCACACCACGGCTCTTTCTGAGAGAAAGCAAGCACGGAGGACGAGATTCGCTTTTGCCCTGCGTAGCATTCCGGGCAGCGGTAGAACGAGGCAGAGAATTCCCGGCTAGCAGCTTCCCTGTGGCCGGGAAGTGCAAACGTACACGTTTTCGGCCGAAAACGCGTTTTCCGGCGAAAACGCACACCACGGCTCTTTCTGAGAGAAAGCAAGCACGGAGGACGAGAATCGCTTTTGCCCTGCGTAGCATTCCGGGCAGCGGTAGAACGAGGCAGAGAATTACCGGCTAGCAGCTGCCCTGTGGCCGGGAAGTGCAAACGTACACGTTTTCGGCCGAAAACGCGTTTTCCGGCGAAAACGCACACCACGGCTCTTTCTGAGAAAAAGCAAGCACGGAGGACGAGAATCGCTTTTGCCCTGCGTAGCGTTCCGGGCAGCGGGTAGAACCAGGCAGAGAATTCCCGGCTAGCAGCTTCCCTGTGGCCGGGAAGTGCAAACGTACACGTTTTCGGCCGAAAACGCGTTTTCCGGCGAAAACGCACACCACGGCTCTGTCTGAGAAAAAGCAAGCACGGAGGACGAGAATCGCTTTTGCCCTGCGTAGTGTTCCGGGCAGCGGGTAGAACCAGGCAGAGAATTCCCGGCTAGCAGCTTCCCTGTGGCCGGGAAGTGCAAACGTACACGTTTTCGGCCGGAAACGCGTTTTCCGGCGAAAAAGCACACCACGGCTCTTTCTGAGAAAAAGCAAGCACGGAGGATGAGAATCGCTTTTGCCCTGCGTAGCGTTACGGGCAGCGGGTAGAACCAGGCAGAGAATTCCCGGCTAGCAGCTTCCCTGTGGCCGGGAAGTGCAAACGTACACGTTTTCGGCCGAAAACGCGTTTTCCCGCGAAAACGCACACCACGGCTCTTTCTGAGAAAAAGCAAGCACGGAAGACGAGAATCGCTTTTGCCCTGCGTAACGTTCTGAGCAGCGGGTAGAAATAGGCAGCGAATTGCCGGCTAGCAGATTCCCTGTGGCCGGGAAGTGCAAACGTACACGTTTTCGGCCGAAAACGCGTTTTCCGGCGAAAACGCACACCACGGCTCTTTCTGAGAAAAAGCAAGCACGGAGGACGAGAATCGCTTTTGCCCTGCGTAGCGTTCCGGGCAGCGGGTAGAACCAGGCAGAGAATTCCCGGCTAGCAGCTTCCCTGTGGCCGGGAAGTGCAAACGTACACGTTTTCGGCCGAAAACGCGTTTTCCGGCGAAAACGCACACCACGGCTCTTTCTGAGAAAAAGCAAGCACGGAGGACGAGAATCGCTTTTGCCCTGCGTAGCGTTCCGGGCAGCGGGTAGAACCAGGCAGAGAATTCCCGGCTAGCAGCTTCCCTGTGGCGGGGAAGTGCAAACGTACACGTTTTCGGCCGAAAACGCGTTTTCCGGCGAAAACGCACACCACGGCTCTTTCTGAGAAAAAGCAAGCACGGAGGACGAGAATCGCTTTTGCCCTGCGTAGCGTTCTGAGCAGCGGGTAGAACCAGGCAGAGAATTCCCGGCTAGCAGCTTCCCTGTGGCGGGGAAGTGCAAACGTACACGTTTTCGGCCGAAAAAGCGTTTTCGGCGAAAAAGCACACCATGGCTCTTTCTGAGAAAAAGCAAGCACGGAGGACGAAAATCGCTTTTGCCCTGCGTAGCGTTCCGGGCAGCGGGTAGAACCAGGCAGAGAATTCCCGGCTAGCAGCTTCCCTGTGGCCGGGAAGTGCAAACGTACACGTTTTCGGCCGAAAACGCGTTTTCCGGCGAAAACGCACACCACGGCTCTTTCTGAGAAAAAGCAAGCACGGAGGACGAGAATCGCTTTTGCCCTGCGTAGCGTTCCGGGCAGCGGGTAGAACCAGGCAGAGAATTCCCGGCTAGCAGCTTCCCTGTGGCGGGGAAGTGCAAACGTACACGTTTTCGGCCGAAAACGCGTTTTCCGGCGAAGACGCACACCACGGCTCTTTCTGAGAAAAAGCAAGCACGGAGGACGAGAATCGCTTTTGCCCTGCGTAGTGTTCCGGGCAGCGGGTAGAACCAGGCAGAGAATTCCCGGCTAGCAGCTTCCCTGTGGCCGGGAAGTGCAAACGTACACGTTTTCGGCCGAAAACGCGTTTTCCGGCGAAAACGCACACCACGGCTCTTTCTGAGAGAAAGCAAGCACGGAGGACGAGAATCGCTTTTGCCCTGCGTAGCATTCCGGGCAGCGGTAGAACGAGGCAGAGAATTCCCGGCTAGCAGCTGCCCTGTGGCCGGGAAGTGCATACGTACACGTTTTCGGCCAAAAACGCGTTTTCCGGCGAAAACGCACACCACGGCTCTTTCTGAGAAAAAGCAAGCACGGAGGACGAGAATCGCTTTTGCCCTGCGTAGCGTTCCGGGCAGCGGGTAGAACCAGGCAGAGAGTTCCCGGCTAGAAGCTTCCCTGTGGCCGGGAAGTGCAAACGTACACGTTTTCGGCCGAAAACGCGTTTTCCGGCGAAAACGCACACCACGGCTCTGTCTGAGAAAAAGCAAGCACGGAGGACGAGAATCGCTTTTGCCCTGCGTAGCGTTCCGGGCAGCGGGTAGAACCAGGCAGAGAATTCCCGGCTAGCAGCTTCCCTGTGGCCGGGAAGTGCAAACGTACACGTTTTCGGCCGGAAACGCGTTTTCCGGCGAAAAAGCACACCACGGCTCTTTCTGAGAAAAAGCAAGCACGGAGGATGAGAATCGCTTTTGCCCTGCGTAGCGTTACGGGCAGCGGGTAGAACCAGGCAGAGAATTCCCGGCTAGCAGCTTCCCTGTGGCCGGGAAGTGCAAACGTACACGTTTTCGGCCGAAAACGCGTTTTCCCGCGAAAACGCACACCACGGCTCTTTCTGAGAAAAAGAAAGCACGGAAGACGAGAATCGCTTTTGCCCTGCGTAACGTTCTGAGCAGCGGGTAGAAATAGGCAGCGAATTGCCGGCTAGCAGATTCCCTGTGGCCGGGAAGTGCAAACGTACACGTTTTCGGCCGAAAACGCGTTTTCCGGCGAAAACGCACACCACGGCTCTTTCTGAGAAAAAGCAAGCACGGAGGACGAGAATCGCTTTTGCCCTGCGTAGCGTTCTGGGCAGCGGGTAGAACCAGGCAGAGAATTCCCGGCTAGCAGCTTCCCTGTGGCGGGGAAGTGCAAACGTACACGTTTTCGGCCGAAAACGCGTTTTCCCGCGAAAACGCACACCACGGCTCTTTCTGAGAAAAAGAAAGCACGGAGGACGAGAATCGCTTTTGCCCTGCGTAGCGTTCTGAGCAGTGGGTAGAAATAGGCAGCGAATTGCCGGCTAGCAGCTTCCCTGTGGCCGGGAAGTGCAAACGTACACGTTTTCGGCCGAAAACGCGTTTACCGGCGAAAAAGCACACCATGGCTCTTTCTGAGAAAAAGCAAGCACGGAGGACGAGAATCGCTTTTGCCCTGCGTAGCGTTCCTGGCAGCAGGTAGAACCAGGCAGAGAATTCCCGTCTAGCAGCTTCCCTGTGGCGGGGAAGTGCAAACGTACACGTTTTCGGCCGAAAACGCGTTTTCCGGCGAAAACGCACACCACGGCTCTTTCTGAGAAAAAGCAAGCACGGAAGACGAGAATCGCTTTTGCCCTGCGTAGCGTTCCGGGCAGCGGGTAGAACCAGGCAGAGAATTCCCGGCTAGCAGCTTCCCTGTGGCCGGGAAGTGCAAACGTACACGTTTTCGGCCGAAAACGCGTTTTCTTGCGAAAACGCACACCACGGCTCTTTCTGAGAAAAAGCAAGCACGGAGGACGAGAATCGCTTTTGCCCTGCGTAGTGTTCCGGGCAGCGGGTAGAACCAGGCAGAGAATTCCCGGCTAGCAGCTTCCCTGTGGCCGGGAAGTGCAAACGTACACGTTTTCGCCGAAAACGCGTTTTCCGGCGAAAACGCACACCACGGCTCTTTCTGAGAAAAAGCAAGCACGGAGGACGAGAATCGCTTTTGCCCTGCGTAGCGTTCCGGGCAGCGGGTAGAACCAGGCAGCGAATTCCCTGCTAGCAGCTTCCCTGTGGCCGGTAAGTGCAAACGTACACGTTTTCGGCCGAAAACGCGTTTACCGGCGAAAACGCACACCACGGCTCTTTCTGAGAAAAAGCAAGCACGGAGGACGAGAATCGCTTTTGCCCTGCGTAGCGTTCCGGGCAGCGGGTAGAACGAGGCAGAGAATTCCCGGCTAGCAGCTTCCCTGTGGCGGGGAAGTGCAAACGTACACGTTTTCGGCCGAAAACGCGTTTTCCGGCGAAAACGCACACCACGGCTCTTTCTGAGAAAAAGCAAGCACGGAGGACGAGAATCGCTTTTGCCCTGCGTAGCGTTCCGGGCAGCGGGTAGAACCAGGCAGAGAATTCCCGGCTAGCAGCTTCCCTGTGGCCGGGAAGTGCAAACGTAAACGTTTTCGGCCGAAAACCCGTTTTCCCGCGAAAACGCACACCACGGCTCTTTCTGAGAAAAAGCAAGCACGGAGGACGAGAATCGCTTTTGCCCTGCGTAGCGTTCCGGCAACGGGTAGAACCAGGCAGAGAATTCCCGGCTAGCAGCTTCCCTGTGGCCGGGAAGTGCAAACGTACACGTTTTCGCCGAAAACACGTTTTCCGAGGAAAACGCACACCACGGCTCTTTCTGAGAAAAAGCAAGCACGGAGGACGAGAATCGCTTTTGCCCTGCGTAGCGTTCCGGGCAGCGGGTAGAACCAGGCAGAGAATTCCCGTCTAGCAGCTTCCCTGTGGCCGGGAAGTGCAAACGTACACGTTTTCGGCCGAAAACGCGTTTACCGGCGAAAACGCACACCACGGCTCTTTCTGAGAAAAAGCAAGCACGGAGGACGAGAATCGCTTTTGCCCTGCGTAGCGTTCCGGGCAGCGGGTAGAACCAGGCAGAGAATTCCCGGCTAGCAGCTTCCCTGTGGCGGGGAAGTGCAAACGTAAACGTTTTCGGCCGAAAACGCGTTTTCCGGCGAAAACGCACACCACGGCTCTTTCTGAGAAAAAGCAAGCACGGAGGACGAGAATCGCTTTTGCCCTGCGTAGCGTTCTGAGCAGTGGGTAGAAATAGGCAGCGAATTCCCTGCTAGCAGCTTCCCTGTGGCGGGGAAGTGCAAACGTACACGTTTTCAGCCGAAAACGCTTTTTCTAGCGAAAAAGCACACCATGGCTCTTTCTGAGAAAAAGCAAGCACGGAGGACGAGAATCGCTTTTGCCCTGCGTAGTGTTCCGGGCAGCGGGTAGAACCAGGCAGAGAATTCCCGTCTAGCAGCTTCCCTGTGGCCGGGAAATGCAAACGTACACGTTTTCGGCCGAAAACGCGTTTTCCCGCGAAAACGCACACCACGGCTCTTTCTGAGAAAAAGCAAGCACGGAGGACGAGAATCGCTTTTGCCCTGCGTAGCGTTCCGGGCAGAGGGTAGAACGAGACAGAGAATTCCCGGCT
The DNA here is from genome assembly GCF_965140245.1 of Athene noctua. Taxonomy (NCBI): domain Eukaryota; kingdom Metazoa; phylum Chordata; class Aves; order Strigiformes; family Strigidae; genus Athene; species Athene noctua. Next base: position 186,207 of record NW_027437648.1, on the reverse strand, counting down.
AGCAGCTTCCCTGTGGCCGGGAAGTGCAAACGTACACGTTTTCGGCCGAAAACGCGTTTTCCTGCGAAAACGCACACCACGGCTCTTTCTGAGAGAAAGCAAGCACGGAGGACGAGAATCGCTTTTGCCCTGCGTAGCGTTCCGGGCAGCGGGTAGAACCAGGCAGAAAATTCCCGGCTAGCAGCTTCCCTGTGGCCGGGAAGTGCAAACGTACACGTTTTCGGCCGAAAACGCGTTTTCCGGCGAAAACGCACACCACGGCTCTTTCTGAGAAAAAGCAAGCACGGAGGACGAGAATCGCTTTTGCCCTGCGTAGCGTTCCGGGCAGCGGGTAGAACCAGGCAGAGAATTCCCGGCTAGCAGCTTCCCTGTGGCGGGGAAGTGCAAACGTACACGTTTTCGGCCGAAAACGCGTTTTCCCGCGAAAACGCACACCACGGCTCTTTCTGAGAAAAAGCAAGCACGGAGGACGAGAATCGCTTTTGCCCTGCGTAGCGTTCTGAGCAGTGGGTAGAAATAGGCAGCGAATTGCCGGCTAGCAGCTTCCCTGTGGCCGGGAAGTGCAAACGTACACGTTTTCGGCCGAAAACGCGTTTACCGACGAAAAAGCACACCATGGCTCTTTCTGAGAAAAAGCAAGCACGGAGGACGAGAATCGCTTTTGCCCTGCGTAGCGTTCCTGGCAGCGGGTAGAACCAGGCAGAGAATTCCCGTCTAGCAGCTTCCCTGTGGCCGGGAAGTGCAAACGTACACGTTTTCGGCCTAAAACGCGTTTACCGGCGAAAACGCACACCACGGCTCTTTCTGAGAAAAAGCAAGCACGGAGGACGAGAATCGCTTTTGCCCTGCGTAGCGTTCCGGGCAGCGCGTAGAACCAGGCAGAGAATTCCCGGCTAGCAGCTTCCCTGTGGCCGGGAAGTGCAAACGTACACGTTTTCGGCCGAAAACGCGTTTACCGGCGAAAACGCACACCACGGCTCTTTCTGAGAAAAAGCAAGCACGGAGGACGAGAATCGCTTTTGCCCTGCGTAGCGTTCCGGGCAGCGGGTAGAACCAGGCAGAGAATTCCCGTCTAGCAGCTTCCCTGTGGCCGGGAAGTGCAAACGTACACGTTTTCGGCCGAAAACGCGTTTTCCGGCGAAAACGCACACCACGGCTCTTTCTGAGAAAAAGCAAGCACGGAGGACGAGAATCGCTTTTGCCCTGCGTAGCGTTCCGGGCAGCGGGTAGAACCAGGCAGAGAATTCCCGGCTAGCAGCTTCCCTGTGGCCGGGAAGTGCAAACGTACACGTTTTCGGCCGAAAACGTGTTTTCCGGCGAAAACGCACACCACGGCTCTTTCTGAGAAAAAGCAAGCACGGAGGACGAGATTCGCTTTTGCCCTGCGTAGCGTTCCGGGCAGCGGGTAGAACCAGGCAGAGAATTCCCGGCTAGCAGCTTCCCTGTGGCCGGGAAGTGCAAACGTACACGTTTTCGGCCAAAAACGCGTTTTCCGGCGAAAACGCACACCACGGCTCTTTCTGAGAAAAAGCAAGCACGGAGGACGAGAATCGCTTTTGCCCTGCGTAGCGTTCCTGGCAGCGGGTAGAACCAGGCAGAGAATTCCCGTCTAGCAGCTTCCCTGTGGCGGGGAAGTGCAAACGTACACGTTTTCGGCCGAAAACGCGTTTACCGGCGAAAACGCACACCACGGCTCTTTCTGAGAAAAAGCAAGCACGGAGGACGAGAATCGCTTTTGCCCTGCGTAGCGTTCCGGGCAGCGGGTAGAACGAGGCAGAGAATTCCCGGCTAGCAGCTTCCCTGTGGCCGGGAAGTGCAAACGTACACGTTTTCGGCCGAAAACGCGTTTTCTGGCGAAAACGCACACCACGGCTCTTTCTGAGAAAAAGCAAGCACGGAGGACGAGAATCGCTTTTGCCCTGCGTAGTGTTCCGGGCAGCGGGTAGAACCAGGCAGAGAATTCCCGGCTAGCAGCTTCCCTGTGGCCGGGAATTGCAAACGTACACGTTTTCGCCGAGAACGCGTTTTCCGGCGAAAACGCACACCACGGCTCTTTCTGAGAAAAAGCAAGCACGGAGGACGAGAATCGCTTTTGCCCTGCGTAGCGTTCCGGGCAGCGGGTAGAACCAGGCAGAGAATTCCCGGCTAGCAGCTTCCCTGTGGCCGGGAAGTGCAAACGTACACGTTTTCGGCCGAAAACGCGTTTTCCGGCGAAAACGCACACCACGGCTCTTTCTGAGAAAAAGCAAGCACGGAGGACGAGAATCGCTTTTGCCCTGCGTAGCGTTCCTGGTAGCGGGTAGAACCAGGCAGAGAATTCCCGTCTAGCAGCTTCCCTGTGGCCGGGAAGTGCAAACGTACACGTTTTCGGCCGAAAACGCGTTTACCGGCGAAAACGCACACCACGGCTCTTTCTGAGAAAAAGCAAGCACGGAGGACGAGAATCGCTTTTGCCCTGCGTAGCGTTCCGGGCAGCGGGTAGAACGAGGCAGAGAATTCCCGGCTAGCAGCTTCCCTGTGGCGGGGAAGTGCAAACGTACACGTTTTCGGCCGAAAACGCGTTTTCCGGCGAAAACGCACACCACGGCTCTTTCTGAGAAAAAGCAAGCACGGAGGACGAGAATCGCTTTTGCCCTGAGTAGTGTTCCGGGCAGCGGGTAGAACCAGGCAGAGAATTCCCGGCTAGCAGCTTCCCTGTGGCCGGGAATTGCAAACGTACACGTTTTCGCCGAGAACACGTTTTCCGGCGAAAACGCACACCACGGCTCTTTCTGAGAAAAAGCAAGCACGGAGGACGAGAATCGCTTTTGCCCTGCGTAGCGTTCCGGGCAGCGGGTAGAACCAGGCAGAGAATTCCCGGCTAGCAGCTTCCCTGTGGCCGGGAAGTGCAAACGTACACGTTTTCGGCCGAAAACGCGTTTACCGGCGAAAACGCACACCACGGCTCTTTCTGAGAAAAAGCAAGCACGGAGGACGAGAATCGCTTTTGCCCTGCCAAGCGTTCCGGGCAGCGGGTAGAACCAGGCAGAGAATTCCCGGCTAGCAGCTTCCCTGTGGCGGGGAAGTGCAAACGTACACGTTTTCGGCCGAAAACGCGTTTTCCCGCGAAAACGCACACCACGGCTCTTTCTGAGAAAAAGAAAGCACGGAGGACGAGAATCGCTTTTGCCCTGCGTAGCGTTCTGAGCAGTGGGTAGAAATAGGCAGCGAATTGCCGGCTAGCAGCTTCCCTGTGGCCGGGAAGTGCAAACGTACACGTTTTCGGCCGAAAACGCGTTTACCGGCGAAAAAGCACACCATGGCTCTTTCTGAGAAAAAGCAAGCACGGAGGACGAGAATCGCTTTTGCCCTGCGTAGCGTTCCTGGCAGCAGGTAGAACCAGGCAGAGAATTCCCGTCTAGCAGCTTCCCTGTGGCGGGGAAGTGCAAACGTACACGTTTTCGGCCGAAAACGCGTTTTCCGGCGAAAACGCACACCACGGCTCTTTCTGAGAAAAAGCAAGCACGGAAGACGAGAATCGCTTTTGCCCTGCGTAGCGTTCCGGGCAGCGGGTAGAACCAGGCAGAGAATTCCCGGCTAGCAGCTTCCCTGTGGCCGGGAAGTGCAAACGTACACGTTTTCGGCCGAAAACGCGTTTTCTTGCGAAAACGCACACCACGGCTCTTTCTGAGAAAAAGCAAGCACGGAGGACGAGAATCGCTTTTGCCCTGCGTAGTGTTCCGGGCAGCGGGTAGAACCAGGCAGAGAATTCCCGGCTAGCAGCTTCCCTGTGGCCGGGAAGTGCAAACGTACACGTTTTCGCCGAAAACGCGTTTTCCGGCGAAAACGCACACCACGGCTCTTTCTGAGAAAAAGCAAGCACGGAGGACGAGAATCGCTTTTGCCCTGCGTAGCGTTCCGGGCAGCGGGTAGAACCAGGCAGCGAATTCCCTGCTAGCAGCTTCCCTGTGGCCGGGAAGTGCAAACGTACACGTTTTCGGCCGAAAACGCGTTTTCCCGCGAAAACGCACACCACGGCTCTTTCTGAGAAAAAGCAAGCACGGAGGACGAGAATCGCTTTTGCCCTGCGTAGCGTTCCGGGCAGCGGGTAGAACCAGGCAGAGAATTCCCGGCTAGCAGCTTCCCTGTGGCGGGGAAGTGCAAACGTACACGTTTTCGGCCGAAAACGCGTTTTCCGGCGAAAACGCACACCACGGCTCTTTCTGAGAAAAAGCAAGCACGGAGGACGAGAATCGCTTTTGCCCTGCGTAGCGTTCTGAGCAGCGGGTAGAAATAGGCAGCGAATTCCCGGCTAGCAGCTTCCCTGTGGCCGGGAAGTGCAAACGTACACGTTTTCGTCCGAAAACGCGTTTTCCGGCGAAAAAGCACACCATGGCTCTTTCTGAGAAAAAGCAAGCACGGAGGACGAGAATCGCTTTTGCCCTGCGTAGCGTTCCTGGCAGCGGGTAGAACCAGGCAGAGAATTCCCGTCTAGCAGCTTCCCTGTGGCGGGGAAGTGCAAACGTACACGTTTTCAGCCGAAAACGCTTTTTCTAGCGAAAAAGCACACCATGGCTCTTTCTGAGAAAAAGCAAGCACGGAGGACGAGAATCGCTTTTGCCCTGCGTAGTGTTCCGGGCAGCGGGTAGAACCAGGCAGAGAATTCCCGTCTAGCAGCTTCCCTGTGGCCGGGAAGTGCAAACGTACACGTTTTCGGCCGAAAACGCGTTTACCGGCGAAAACGCACACCACGGCTCTTTCTGAGAAAAAGCAAGCACGGAGGACGAGAATCGCTTTTGCCCTGCGTAGCGTTCCGGGCAGCGGGTAGAACGAGGCAGAGAATTCCCGGCTAGCAGCTTCCCTGTGGCGGGGAAGTGCAAACGTACACGTTTTCGGCCGAAAACGCGTTTTCCGGCGAAAACGCACACCACGGCTCTTTCTGAGAAAAAGCAAGCACGGAGGACGAGAATCGCTTTTGCCCTGAGTAGTGTTCCGGGCAGCGGGTAGAACCAGGCAGAGAATTCCCGGCTAGCAGCTTCCCTGTGGCCGGGAATTGCAAACGTACACGTTTTCGCCGAGAACACGTTTTCCGGCGAAAACGCACACCACGGCTCTTTCTGAGAAAAAGCAAGCACGGAGGACGAGAATCGCTTTTGCCCTGCGTAGCGTTCCGGGCAGCGGGTAGAACCAGGCAGAGAATTCCCGGCTAGCAGCTTCCCTGTGGCCGGGAAGTGCAAACGTACACGTTTTCGGCCGAAAACGCGTTTACCGGCGAAAACGCACACCACGGCTCTTTCTGAGAAAAAGCAAGCACGGAGGACGAGAATCGCTTTTGCCCTGCGTAGCGTTCTGGGCAGCGGGTAGAACCAGGCAGAGAATTCCCGGCTAGCAGCTTCCCTGTGGCGGGGAAGTGCAAACGTACACGTTTTCGGCCGAAAACGCGTTTTCCCGCGAAAACGCACACCACGGCTCTTTCTGAGAAAAAGAAAGCACGGAGGACGAGAATCGCTTTTGCCCTGCGTAGCGTTCTGAGCAGTGGGTAGAAATAGGCAGCGAATTGCCGGCTAGCAGCTTCCCTGTGGCCGGGAAGTGCAAACGTACACGTTTTCGGCCGAAAACGCGTTTACCGGCGAAAAAGCACACCATGGCTCTTTCTGAGAAAAAGCAAGCACGGAGGACGAGAATCGCTTTTGCCCTGCGTAGCGTTCCTGGCAGCAGGTAGAACCAGGCAGAGAATTCCCGTCTAGCAGCTTCCCTGTGGCGGGGAAGTGCAAACGTACACGTTTTCGGCCGAAAACGCGTTTTCCGGCGAAAACGCACACCACGGCTCTTTCTGAGAAAAAGCAAGCACGGAAGACGAGAATCGCTTTTGCCCTGCGTAGCGTTCCGGGCAGCGGTTAGAACCAGGCAGAGAATTCCCGGCTAGCAGCTGCCCTGTGGCCGGGAAGTGCAAACGTACACGTTTTCGGCCGAAAACGCGTTTTCTTGCGAAAACGCACACCACGGCTCTTTCTGAGAAAAAGCAAGCACGGAGGACGAGAATCGCTTTTGCCCTGCGTAGTGTTCCGGGCAGCGGGTAGAACCAGGCAGAGAATTCCCGGCTAGCAGCTTCCCTGTGGCCGGGAATTGCAAACGTACACGTTTTCGCCGAAAACGCGTTTTCCGGCGAAAACGCACACCACGGCTCTTTCTGAGAAAAAGCAAGCACGGAGGACGAGAATCGCTTTTGCCCTGCGTAGCGTTCCGGCAACGGGTAGAACCAGGCAGAGAATTCCCGGCTAGCAGCTTCCCTGTGGCCGGGAAGTGCAAACGTACACGTTTTCGCCGAAAACACGTTTTCCGGCGAAAACGCACACCACGGCTCTTTCTGAGAAAAAGCAAGCACGGAGGACGAGAATCGCTTTTGCCCTGCGTAGCGTTCCGGGCAGCGGGTAGAACCAGGCAGAGAATTCCCGTCTAGCAGCTTCCCTGTGGCCGGGAAGTGCAAACGTACACGTTTTCGGCCGAAAACGCGTTTACCGGCGAAAACGCACACCACGGCTCTTTCTGAGAAAAAGCAAGCACGGAGGACGAGAATCGCTTTTGCCCTGCGTAGCGTTCCGGGCAGCGGGTAGAACCAGGCAGAGAATTCCCGGCTAGCAGCTTCCCTGTGGCCGGGAAGTGCAAACGTACACGTTTTCGGCCGAAAACGCGTTTTCCGGCGAAAACGCACACCACGGCTCTTTCTGAGAAAAAGCAAGCACGGAGGACGAGAATCGCTTTTGCCCTGCGTAGCGTTCCGGGCAGCGGGTAGAACCAGGCAGAGAATTCCCGGCTAGCAGCTTCCCTGTGGCCGGGAAGTGCAAACGTACACGTTTTCGGCCGAAAACGCGTTTTCCCGCGAAAACGCACACCACGGCTCTTTCTGAGAAAAAGCAAGCACGGAGGACGAGAATCGCTTTTGCCCTGCGTAGCGTTCCGGGCAGCGGGTAGAACCAGGCAGAGAATTCCCGGCTAGCACCTTCCCTGTGGCGGGGAAGTGCAAACGTACACGTTTTCGGCCGAAAACGCGTTTTCCGGCGAAAAAGCACACCATGCCTCTTTCTGAGAAAAAGCAAGCACGGAGGACGAGAATCGCTTTTGCCCTGCGTAGCGTTCCGGGCAGCGGGTAGAACGAGGCAGAGAATTCCCGGCTAGCAGCTTCCCTGTGGCCGGGAAGTGCAAACGTACACGTTTTCGGCCGAAAACGCGTTTTCCCGCGAAAACGCACACCACGGCTCTTTCTGAGAAAAAGCAAGCACGGAGGACGAGAATCGCTTTTGCCCTGCGTAGCGTTCCGGGCAGCGGGTAGAACCAGGCAGAGAATTCCCGGCTAGCAGCTTCCCTGTGGCCGGGAAGTGCAAACGTACACGTTTTCGGCCGAAAACGCGTTTTCCGGCGAAAACGCACACCACGGCTCTTTCTGAGAAAAAGCAAGCACGGAGGACGAGAATCGCTTTTGCCCTGCGTAGCGTTCCGGGCAGCGGGTAGAACCAGGCAGAGAATTCCCGGCTAGCAGCTTCCCTGTGGCGGGGAAGTGCAAACGTACACGTTTTCGGCCGAAAACGCGTTTTCCGGCGAAAACGCACACCACGGCTCTTTCTGAGAAAAAGCAAGCACGGAGGACGAGAATCGCTTTTGCCCTGCGTAGCGTTCCGGGCAGCGGGTAGAACCAGGCAGAGAATTCCCGGCTAGCAGCTTCCCTGTGGCGGGGAAGTGCAAACGTACACGTTTTCGGCCGAAAACGCGTTTTCTTGCGAAAACGCACACCACGGCTCTTTCTGAGAAAAAGCAAGCACGGAGGACGAGAATCGCTTTTGCCCTGCGTAGTGTTCCGGGCAGCGGGTAGAACCAGGCAGAGAATTCCCGGCTAGCAGCTTCCCTGTGGCCGGGAAGTGCAAACGTACAGGTTTTCGGCCGAAAACGCGTTTTCCGGCGAAAACGCACACCACGGCTCTTTCTGAGAAAAAGCAAGCACGGAGGACGAGAATCGCTTTTGCCCTGCGTAGCGTTCCGGGCAGCGGGTAGAACCAGGCAGAGAATTCCCGGCTAGCAGCTTCCCTGTGGCCGGGAAGTGCAAACGTACACGTTTTCGGCCGAAAACGCGTTTTCCGGCGAAAACGCACACCACGGCTCTTTCTGAGAAAAAGCAAGCACGGAGGACGAGAATCGCTTTTGCCCTGCCAAGCGTTCCGGGCAGCGTGTAGAACCAGGCAGAGAATTCCCGGCTAGCAGCTGCCCTGTGGCCGGGAAGTGCAAACGTACACGTTTTCGGCCGAAAACGCGTTTTCCCGCGAAAACGCACACCACGGCTCTTTCTGAGAAAAAGCAAGCACGGAGGACGAGAATCGCTTTTGCCCTGCGTAGCGTTCCGGGCAGCGGGTAGAACGAGGCAGAGAATTCCCGGCTAGCAGCTTCCCTGTGGCCGGGAAGTGCAAACGTACACGTTTTCGGCCGAAAACGCGTTTTCCGGCGAAAACGCACACCACGGCTCTTTCTGAGAAAAAGCAAGCACGGAGGACGAGAATCGCTTTTGCCCTGCGTAGCGTTCTGAGCAGCGGGTAGAACCAGGCAGAGAATTCCCGGCTAGCAGCTTCCCTGTGGCGGGGAAGTGCAAACGTACACGTTTTCGGCCGAAAAAGCGTTTTCTGGCGAAAAAGCACACCATGGCTCTTTCTGAGAAAAAGCAAGCACGGAGGACGAGAATCGCTTTTGCCCTGCGTAGCGTTCCGGGCAGCGGGTAGAACCAGGCAGAGAATTCCCGGTTAGCAGCTTCCCTGTGGCCGGGAAGTGCAAACGTACACGTTTTCGGCCGAAAACGCGTTTTCCGGCGAAAACGCACACCACGGCTCTTTCTGAGAAAAAGCATGCACGGAGGACGAGAATCGATTTTGCCCTGCGTAGCGTTCCGGGCAGCGGGTAGAACCAGGCAGAGAATTCCCGGCTAGCAGCTTCCCTGTGGCCGGGAAGTGCAAACGTACACGTTTTCGGCCGAAAACGCGTTTTCCGGCGAAAACGCACACCACGGCTCTTTCTGAGAAAAAGCAAGCACGGAGGAAGAGAATCGCTTTTGCCCTGCGTAGCGTTCCGGGCAGCGGGTAGAACCAGGCAGCGAATTGCCGGCTAGCAGCTTCCCTGTGGCCGGGAAGTGCAAACGTACACGTTTTCGGCCGAAAACGCGTTTTCCGGCGAAAACGCACACCATGGCTCTTTCTGAGAAAAAGCAAGCACGGAGGACGAGAATCGTTTTTGCCCTGCGTAGCGTTCCTGGCAGCGGGTAGAACCAGGCAGAGAATTCCCGTCTAGCAGCTTCCCTGTGGTGGGGAAGTGCAAACGTACACGTTTTCAGCCGAAAACGCTTTTTCTGGCGAAAAAGCACACCATGGCTCTTTCTGAGAAAAAGCAAGCACGGAGGACGAGAATCGCTTTTGCCCTGCGTAGCGTTCCGGGCAGCGGGTAGAACCAGGCAGAGAATTCCCGGCTAGCAGCTTCCCTGTGGCCGGGAAGTGCAAACGTACAAGTTTTCGGCCGAAAACGCGTTTTCCGGCGAAAACGCACACCACGGCTCTTTCTGAGAAAAAGCAAGCACGGAGGACGAGAATCGCTTTTGCCCTGCGTAGCGTTCCGGGCAGCGGGTAGAAATAGGCAGCGAATTCCCGGCTAGCAGCTTCCCTGTGGCCGGGAAGTGCAAACGTACACGTTTTCGGCCGAAAACGCGTTTTCCGGCGAAAACGCACACCACGGCTCTTTCTGAGAAAAAGCAAGCACGGAGGACGAGAATCGCTTTTGCCCTGCGTAGCGTTCCGGGCAGCGGGTAGAACCAGGCAGAGAATTCCCGGCTAGCAGCTTCCCTGTGGCGGGGAAGTGCAAACGTACACGTTTTCGGCCGAAAACGCGTTTTCCCGCGAAAACGCACACCACGGCTCTTTCTGAGAAAAAGCAAGCACGGAGGACGAGAATCGCTTTTGCCCTGCGTAGCGTTCCGGGCAGCGGGTAGAACCAGGCAGAGAATTCCCGGCTAGCAGCTTCCCTGTGGCCGGGAAGTGCAAACGTACACGTTTTCGCCGAAAACACGTTTTCCGGCGAAAACGCACACCACGGCTCTTTCTGAGAAAAAGCAAGCACGGAGGACGAGAATCGCTTTTGCCCTGCGTAGCGTTCCGGGCAGCGGGTAGAACCAGGCAGAGAATTCCCGGCTAGCAGCTTCCCTGTGGCCGGGAAGTGCAAACGTACACGTTTTCGGCCGAAAACGCGTTTTCCGGCGAAAACGCACACCACGGCTCTTTCTGAGAGAAAGCAAGCACGGAGGACGAGAATCGCTTTTGCCCTGCGTAGCGTTCCGGGCAGCGGGTAGAACCAGGCAGAGAATTCCCGGCTAGCAGCTTCCCTGTGGCGGGGAAGTGCAAACGTACACGTTTTCGGCCGAAAACGCGTTTTCCGGCGAAAACGCACACCACGGCTCTTTCTGAGAAAAAGCAAGCACGGAGGACGAGAATCGCTTTTGCTCTGCGTAGCGTTCTGAGCAGCGGGTAGAAATAGGCAGCGAATTGCCGGCTAGCAGCTTCCCTGTGGCCGGGAAGTGCAAACGTACACGTTTTCGGCCGAAAACGCGTTTTCCGGCGAAAACGCACACCACGGCTCTTTCTGAGAAAAAGCAAGCACGGAGTAAGAGAATCGCTTTTGCCCTGCGTAGCGTTCCGGGCAGCGGGTAGAACCAGGCAGAGAATTCCCGGCTAGCAGCTTCCCTGTGGCCGGGAAGTGCAAACGTACACGTTTTCAGCCGAAAACGCGTTTTCCGGCGAAAACGCACACCATGGCTCTTTCTGAGAAAAAGCAAGCACGGAGGACGAGAATCGTTTTTGCCCTGCGTAGCGTTCCGGGCAGCGGGTAGAACCAGGCAGAGAATTCCCGGCTAGCAGCTTCCCTGTGGCCGGGAAGTGCAAACGTACACGTTTTCAGCCGAAAACGCTTTATCTGGCGAAAAAGCACACCATGGCTCTTTCTGAGAAAAAGCAAGCACGGAGGACGAGAATCGCTTTTGCCCTGCGTAGTGTTCCGGGCAGCGGGTAGAACCAGGCAGAGAATTCCCGGCTAGCAGCTTCCCTGTGGCCGGGAAGTGCAAACGTACACGTTTTCGGCCGAAAACGCGTTTTCCGGCGAAAACGCACACCACGGCTCTTTCTGAGAAAAAGCAAGCACGGAGGACGAGAATCGCTTTTGCCCTGCGTAGCGTTCCGGGCAGCGGGTAGAACGAGGCAGAGAATTCCCGGCTAGCAGCTTCCCTGTGGCCGGGAAGTGCAAACGTACACGTTTTCGGCCGAAAACGCGTTTTCCCGCGAAAACGCACACCACGGCTCTTTCTGAGAAAAAGCAAGCACGGAGGACGAGAATCGCTTTTGCCCTGCGTAGCGTTCCGGCCAGCGGGTAGAACCAGGCAGAGAATTCCCGGCTAGCAGCTTCCCTGTGGCCGGGAAGTGCAAACGTACACGTTTTCGCCGAAAACACGTTTTCCGGCGAAAACGCACACCACGGCTCTTTCTGAGAAAAAGCAAGCACGGAGGACGAGAATCGCTTTTGCCCTGCGTAGCGTTCCGGGCAGCGGGTAGAACCAGGCAGCGAATTCCCGGCTAGCAGCTTCCCTGTGGCCGGGAAGTGCAAACGTACACGTTTTCGGCCGAAAACGCGTTTTCCGGCGAAAACGCACACCACGGCTCTTTCTGAGAGAAAGCAAGCACGGAGGACGAGAATCGCTTTTGCCCTGCGTAGCGTTCCGGGCAGCGGGTAGAACCAGGCAGAAAATTCCCGGCTAGCAGCTTCCCTGTGGCCGGGAAGTGCAAACGTACACGTTTTCGGCCGAAAACGCGTTTTCCGGCGAAAACGCACACCACGGCTCTTTCTGAGAAAAAGCAAGCACGGAGGACGAGAATCGCTTTTGCCCTGCGTAGCGTTCCGGGCAGCGGGTAGAAATAGGCAGCGAATTCCCGGCTAGCAGCTTCCCTGTGGCCGGGAAGTGCAAACGTACACGTTTTCGGCCGAAAACGCGTTTTCCGGCGAAAACGCACACCACGGCTCTTTCTGAGAAAAAGCAAGCACGGAGGACGAGAATCGCTTTTGCCCTGCGTAGCGTTCCGGGCAGCGGGTAGAACCAGGCAGAGAATTCCCGGCTAGCAGCTTCCCTGTGGCCGGGAAGTGCAAACGTACACGTTTTCGGCCGAAAACGCGTTTTCCCGCGAAAACGCACACCACGGCTCTTTCTGAGAAAAAGCAAGCACGGAGGACGAGAATCGCTTTTGCCCTGCGTAGCGTTCCGGGCAGCGGGTAGAACCAGGCAGAGAATTCCCAGCTAGCAGCTTCCCTGTGGCCGGGAAGTGCAAACGTACACGTTTTCGCCGAAAACGCGTTTTCCGGTGAAAACGCACACCACGGCTCTTTCTGAGAGAAAGCAAGCACGGAGGACGAGAATCGCTTTTGCCCTGCGTAGCGTTCCGGGCAGCGGGTAGAACCAGGCAGAGAATTCCCGGCTAGCAGCTTCCCTGTGGCGGGGAAGTGCAAACGTACACGTTTTCGGCCGAAAACGCGTTTTCCGGCGAAAACGCACACCACGGCTCTTTCTGAGAAAAAGCAAGCACGGAGGACGAGAATCGCTTTTGCCCTGCTTAGCGTTCCGGGCAGCGGGTAGAAATAGGCAGCGAATTGCCGGCTAGCAGCTTCCCTGTGGCCGGGAAGTGCAAACGTACACGTTTTCGGCCGAAAACGCGTTTTCCGGCGAAAAAGCACACCATGGCTCTTTCTGAGAAAAAGCAAGCACGGAGGACGAGAATCGCTTTTGCCCTGCGTAGCGTTCCGGGCAGCGGGTAGAACCAGGCAGAGAATTCCCGTCTAGCAGCTTCCCTGTGGCGGGGAAGTGCAAACGTACACGTTTTCGGCCGAAAACGCGTTTTACGGCGAAAACGCACACCACGGCTCTTTCTGAGAAAAAGCAAGCACGGAGGAAGAGAATCGCTTTTGCCCTGCGTAGCGTTCCGGGCAGCGGGTAGAACCAGGCAGAGAATTCCCGGCTAGCAGCTTCCCTGTGGCCGGGAAGTGCAAACGTACACGTTTTCGGCCGAAAACGCGTTTTCCGGCGAAAACGCACACCATGGCTCTTTCTGAGAAAAAGCAAGCACGGAGGACGAGAATCGTTTTTGCCCTGCGTAGCGTTCCTGGCAGCGGGTAGAACCAGGCAGAGAATTCCCGTCTAGCAGCTTCCCTGTGGCCGGGAAGTGCAAACGTACACGTTTTCAGCCGAAAACGCTTTATCTGGCGAAAAAGCACACCATGGCTCTTTCTGAGAAAAAGCAAGCACGGAGGACGAGAATCGCTTTTGCCCTGCGTAGTGTTCCGGGCAGCGGGTAGAACCAGGCAGAGAATTCCCGGCTAGCAGCTTCCCTGTGGCCGGGAAGTGCAAACGTACACGTTTTCGGCCGAAAACGCGTTTTCCGGCGAAAACGCACACCACGGCTCTTTCTGAGAAAAAGCAAGCACGGAGGACGAGAATCGCTTTTGCCCTGCGTAGCGTTCCGGGCAGCGGGTAGAACCAGGCAGAGAATTCCCGGCTAGCAGCTTCCCTGTGGCGGGGAAGTGCAAACGTACACGTTTTCGGCCGAAAACGCGTTTTCCCGCGAAAACGCACACCACGGCTCTTTCTGAGAAAAAGCAAGCACGGAGGACGAGAATCGCTTTTGCCCTGCGTAGCGTTCCGGGCAGCGGGTAGAACGAGGCAGAGAATTCCCGGCTAGCAGCTTCCCTGTGGCCGGGAAGTGCAAACGTACACGTTTTCGGCCGAAAACGCGTTTTCCGGCGAAAACGCACACCACGGCTCTTTCTGAGAAAAAGCAAGCACGGAGGACGAGAATCGCTTTTGCCCTGCGTAGCGTTCCGGGCAGCGGGTAGAACCAGGCAGAGAATTCCCGGCTAGCAGCTTCCCTGTGGCCGGGAAGTGCAAACGTACACGTTTTCGCCGAAAACACGTTTTCCGGCGAAAACGCACACCACGGCTCTTTCTGAGAAAAAGCAAGCACGGAGGACGAGAATCGCTTTTGCCCTGCGTAGCGTTCCGGGCAGCGGGTAGAACCAGGCAGAGAATTCCCGGCTAGCAGCTTCCCTGTGGCCGGGAAGTGCAAACGTACACGTTTTCGGCCGAAAACGCGTTTTCCGGCGAAAACGCACACCACGGCTCTTTCTGAGAGAAAGCAAGCACGGAGGACGAGAATCGCTTTTGCCCTGCGTAGCGTTCCGGGCAGCGGGTAGAACCAGGCAGAAAATTCCCGGCTAGCAGCTTCCCTGTGGCCGGGAAGTGCAAACGTACACGTTTTCGGCCGAAAACGCGTTTTCCGGCGAAAACGCAAACCACGGCTCTTTCTGAGAAAAAGCAAGCACGGAGGACGAGAATCGCTTTTGCCCTGCGTAGCGTTCCGGGCAGCGGGTAGAACCAGGCAGAGAATTCCCGGCTAGCAGCTTCCCTGTGGCGGGGAAGTGCAAACGTACACGTTTTCGGCCGAAAACGCGTTTTCCGGCGAAAACGCACACCACGGCTCTTTCTGAGAAAAAGCAAGCACGGAGGACGAGAATCGCTTTTGCCCTGCGTAGTGTTCCGGGCAGCGGGTAGAACCAGGCAGAAAATTCCCGGCTAGCAGCTTCCCTGTGGCCGGGAAGTGCAAACGTACACGTTTTCGGCCGAAAACGCGTTTTCCCGCGAAAACGCACACCACGGCTCTTTCTGAGAAAAAGCAAGCACGGAGGACGAGAATCGCTTTTGCCCTGCGTAGCGTTCCGGGCAGCGGGTAGAACCAGGCAGAGAATTCCCGTCTAGCAGCTTCCCTGTGGCGGGGAAGTGCAAACGTACACGTTTTCGGCCGAAAACGCGTTTTCCGGCGAAAACGCACACCACGGCTCTTTCTGAGAAAAAGCAAGCACGGAGGACGAGAACCGCTTTTGCCCTGCGTAGCGTTCCGGGCAGCGGGTAGAACCAGGCAGAGAATTCCCGGCTAGCATCTTCCCTGTGGCCGGGAAGTGCAAACGTACACGTTTTCGCCGAAAACGCGTTTTCCGGCGAAAACGCACACCACGGCTCTTTCTGAGAAAAAGCAAGCACGGAGGACGAGAATCGCTTTTGCCCTGCGTAGCGTTCCGGGCAGCGGGTAGAACCAGGCAGAGAATTCCCGGCTAGCAGCTTCCCTGTGGCCGGGAAGTGCAAACGTACACGTTTTCGGCCGAAAACGCGTTTTCCGGCGAAAACGCACACCACGGCTCTTTCTGAGAAAAAGCAAGCACGGAGGACGAGAATCGCTTTTGCCCTGCGTAGCGTTCCGGGCAGCGGGTAGAACCAGGCAGAGAATTCCCGGCTAGCAGCTGCCCTGTGTCCGGGAAGTGCAAACGTACACGTTTTCGGCCGAAAACGCGTTTTCCCGCGAAAACGCACACCACGGCTCTTTCTGAGAAAAAGCAAGCACGGAGGACGAGAATCGCTTTTGCCCTGCGTAGCGTTCTGAGCAGCGGGTAGAACCAGGCAGAGAATTCCCGTCTAGCAGCTTCCCTGTGGCGGGGAAGTGCAAACGTACACGTTTTCGGCCGAAAACGCGTTTTCCGGCGAAAACGCACACCACGGCTCTTTCTGAGAAAAAGCAAGCACGGAGGACGAGAATCGCTTTTGCCCTGCGTAGCGTTCCGGGCAGCGGGTAGAACCAGGCAGAGAATTCCCGGCTAGCAGCTTCCCTGTGGCCGGGAAGTGCAAACGTACACGTTTTCGGCCGAAAACGCGTTTTCCGGCGAAAACGCACACCACGGCTCTTTCTGAGAAAAAGCAAGCACGGAGGACGAGAATCGCTTTTGCCCTGCGTAGCGTTCTGAGCAGCGGGTAGAACCAGGCAGAGAATTCCCGGCTAGCAGCTTCCCTGTGGCGGGGAAGTGCAAACGTACACGTTTTCGGCCGAAAAAGCGTTTTCTGGCGAAAAAGCACACCACGGCTCTTTCTGAGAAAAAGCAAGCACGGAGGACGAGAATCGCTTTTGCCCTGCGTAGCGTTCCGGGCAGCGGGTAGAACCAGGCAGCGAATTCCCGGCTAGCAGCTTCCCTGTGGCCGGGAAGTGCAAACGTACACGTTTCCGGCCGAAAACGCGTTTTCCGGAGAAAAAGCACACCATGGCTCTTTCTGAGAAAAAGCAAGCACGGAGGACGAGAATCGCTTTTGCCCTGCGTAGCGTTCCGGGCAGCGGGTAGAACGAGGCAGAGAATTCCCGGCTAGCAGCTTCCCTGTGGCGGGGAAGTGCAAACGTACACGTTTTCGGCCGAAAACGCGTTTTCCGGCGAAAACGCACACCACGGCTCTTTCTGAGAAAAAGCAAGCACGGAGGACGAGAATCGCTTTTGCCCTGCGTAGCGTTCTGAGCAGCGGGTAGAAATAGGCAGCGAATTCCCGGCTAGCAGCTTCCCTGTGGCCGGGAAGTGCAAACGTACACGTTTTCGGCCGAAAACGCGTTTTCCGGCGAAAAAGCACACCATGGCTCTTTCTGAGAAAAAGCAAGCACGGAGGACGAGAATCGCTTTTGCCCTGCGTAGCGTTCCGGGCAGCGGGTAGAACCAGGCAGAGAATTCCCGGCTAGCAGCTTCCCTGTGGCGGGGAAGTGCAAACGTACACGTTTTCGGCCGAAAACGCGTTTACCGGCGAAAACGCACACCACGGCTCTTTCTGAGAAAAAGCAAGCACGGAGGACGAGAATCGCTTTTGCCCTGCGTAGCGTTGCGGGCAGCGGGTATAACCAGGCAGAGAATTCCCGGCTAGCAGCTTCCCTGTGGCGGGGAAGTGCAAACGTACACGTTTTCGGCCGAAAACGCGTTTTCTGGCGAAAACGCACACCACGGCTCTTTCTGAGAAAAAGCAAGCACGGAGGACGAGAATCGCTTTTGCCCTGCGTAGTGTTCCGGGCAGCGGGTAGAACCAGGCAGAGAATTCCCGGCTAGCAGCTTCCCTGTGGCCGGGAAGTGCAAACGTACACGTTTTCGGCCGAAAACGCGTTTTCCGGCGAAAACGCACACCACGGCTCTTTCTGAGAAAAAGCAAGCACGGAGGACGAGAATCGCTTTTGCCCTGCGTAGTGTTCCGGGCAGCGGGTAGAACCAGGCAGAGAATTCCCGGCTAGCAGCTTCCCTGTGGCCGGGAAGTGCAAACGTACACGTTATCGGCCGAAAACGCGTTTTCCCGCGAAAACGCACAACACGGCTCTTTCTGAGAAAAAGCAAGCACGGAGGACGAGAATCGCTTTTGCCCTGCGTAGCGTTCCGGGCAGCGGGTAGAACCAGGCAGAGAATTCCCGGCTAGCAGCTTCCCTGTGGCGGGGAAGTGCAAACGTACAGGTTTTCGGCCGAAAACGCGTTTTCCGGCGAAAACGCACACCACGGCTCTTTCTGAGAAAAAGCAAGCACGGAGGACGAGAATCGCTTTTGCCCTGCGTAGCGTTCCGGGCAGCGGGTAGAACCAGGCAGAGAATTCCCGGCTAGCAGCTTCCCTGTGGCCGGGAAGTGCAAACGTACACGTTTTCGCCGAAAACACGTTTTCCGGCGAAAACGCACACCACGGCTCTTTCTGAGAAAAAGCAAGCACGGAGGACGAGAATCGCTTTTGCCCTGCGTAGCGTTCCGGGCAGCGGGTAGAACCAGGCAGAGAATTCCCGGCTAGCAGCTTCCCTGTGGCCGGGAAGTGCAAACGTACACGTTTTCGGACGAAAACGCGTTTACCGGCGAAAACGCACACCGCGGCTCTTTCTGAGAAAAAGCAAGCACGGAGGACGAGAATCGCTTTTGCCCTGCGTAGCGTTCCGGGCAGCGGGTAGAACCAGGCAGAGAATTCCCGGCTAGCAGCTTCCCTGTGGCCGGGAAGTGCAAACGTACACGTTTTCGGCCGAAAACGCCTTTTCCAGCGAAAACGCACACCACGGCTCTTTCTGGGAAAAAGCAAGCACGGAGGACGAGAATCGCTTTTGCCCTGCGTAGCGTTCCGGGCAGCGGGTAGAACCAGGCAGAGAATTCCCGGCTAGCAGCTTCCCTGTGGCCGGGAAGTGCAAACGTACACGTTTTCGGCCAAAAACGCGTTTTCCGGTGAAAACGCACACCACGGCTCTTTCTGAGAAAAAGCAAGCACGGAGGACGAGAATCGCTTTTGCCCTGCGTAGTGTTCCGGGCAGCGGGTAGAACCAGGCAGAGAATTCCCGGCTAGCAGCTTCCCTGTGGCGGGGAAGTGCAAACGTACACGTTTTCGGCCGAAAACGCGTTTTCCGGCGAAAACGCACACCACGGCTCTTTCTGGGAAAAAGCAAGCACGGAGGACGAGAATCGCTTTTGCCCTGCGTAGTGTTCCGGGCAGCGGGTAGAACCAGGCAGAGAATTCCCGGCTAGCAGCTTCCCTGTGGCCGGGAAGTGCAAACGTACACGTTATCGGCCGAAAACGCGTTTTCCCGCGAAAACGCACAACACGGCTCTTTCTGAGAAAAAGCAAGCACGGAGGACGAGAATCGCTTTTGCCCTGCGTAGCGTTCCGGGCAGCGGGTAGAACCAGGCAGAGAATTCCCGGCTAGCAGCTTCCCTGTGGCGGGGAAGTGCAAACGTACAGGTTTTCGGACGAAAACGCGTTTTCCGGCGAAAACGCACACCACGGCTCTTTCTGAGAAAAAGCAAGCACGGAGGACGAGAATCGCTTTTGCCCTGCGTAGCGTTCCGGGCAGCGGGTAGAACCAGGCAGAGAATTCCCGGCTAGCAGCTTCCCTGTGGCCGGGAAGTGCAAACGTACACGTTTTCGCCGAAAACACGTTTTCCGGCGAAAACGCACACCACGGCTCTTTCTGAGAAAAAGCAAGCACGGAGGACGAGAATCGCTTTTGCCCTGCGTAGCGTTCCGGGCAGCGGGTAGAACCAGGCAGAGAATTCCCGGCTAGCAGCTTCCCTGTGGCCGGGAAGTGCAAACGTACACGTTTTCGGACGAAAACGCGTTTACCGGCGAAAACGCACACCGCGGCTCTTTCTGAGAAAAAGCAAGCACGGAGGACGAGAATCGCTTTTGCCCTGCGTAGCGTTCCGGGCAGCGGGTAGAACCAGGCAGAGAATTCCCGGCTAGCAGCTTCCCTGTGGCCGGGAAGTGCAAACGTACACGTTTTCGGCCGAAAACGCGTTTTCCAGCGAAAAGGCACACCACGGCTCTTTCTGGGAAAAAGCAAGCACGGAGGACGAGAATCGCTTTTGCCCTGCGTAGCGTTCCGGGCAGCGGGTAGAACCAGGCAGAGAATTCCCGGCTAGCAGCTTCCCTGTGGCCGGGAAGTGCAAACGTACACGTTTTCGGCCGAAAACGCGTTTTCCGGCGAAAACGCACACCACGGCTCTTTCTGAGAAAAAGCAAGCACGGAGGACGAGAATCGCTTTTGCCCTGCGTAGCGTTCCGGGCAGCGGGTAGAACCAGGCAGAGAATTCCCGGCTAGCAGCTTCCCTGTGGCGGGGAAGTGCAAACGTACACGTTTTCGGCCGAAAACGCGTTTTGCGGCGAAAACGCACACCACGGCTCTTTCTGAGAAAAAGCAAGCACGGAGGACGAGAATCGCTTTTGCCCTGCGTAGCGTTCCGGGCAGCGGGTAGAACGAGGCAGAGAATTCCCGGCTAGCAGCTTCCCTGTGGCGGGGAAGTGCAAACGTACACGTTTTCGCCGAAAACGCGTTTTCCCGCGAAAACGCACACCACGGCTCTTTCTGAGAAAAAGCAAGCACGGAGGACGAGAATCGCTTTTGCCCTGCGTAGCGTTCCGGGCAGCGGGTAGAACGAGGCAGAGAATTCCCGGCTAGCAGCTTCCCTGTGGCGGGGAAGTGCAAACGTACACGTTTTCGGACGAAAACGCGTTTACCGGCGAAAACGCACACCACGGCTCTTTCTGAGAAAAAGCAAGCACGGAGGACGAGAATCGCTTTTGCCCTGCGTAGCGTTCCGGGCAGCGGGTAGAACCAGGCAGAGAATTCCCGGCTAGCAGCTTCCCTGTGGCCGGGAAGTGCAAACGTACACGTTTTCGGCCGAAAACGCGTTTTCCAGCGAAAAGGCACACCACGGCTCTTTCTGGGAAAAAGCAAGCACGGAGGACGAGAATCGCTTTTGCCCTGCGTAGCGTTCCGGGCAGCGGGTAGAACCAGGCAGAGAATTCCCGGCTAGCAGCTTCCCTGTGGCCGGGAAGTGCAAACGTACACGTTTTCGGCCGAAAACGCGTTTTCCGGCGAAAACGCACACCACGGCTCTTTCTGAGAAAAAGCAAGCACGGAGGACGAGAATCGCTTTTGCCCTGCGTAGCGTTCCGGGCAGCGGGTAGAACCAGGCAGAGAATTCCCGGCTAGCAGCTTCCCTGTGGCGGGGAAGTGCAAACGTACACGTTTTCGGCCGAAAACGCGTTTTCCGGCGAAAACGCACACCACGGCTCTTTCTGAGAAAAAGCAAGCACGGAGGACGAGAATCGCTTTTGCCCTGCGTAGTGTTCCGGGCAGCGGGTAGAACCAGGCAGAGAATTCCCGGCTAGCAGCTTCCCTGTGGCCGGGAAGTGCAAACGTACACGTTTTCGCCGAAAACGCGTTTTCCCGCGAAAACGCACACCACGGCTCTTTCTGAGAAAAAGCAAGCACGGAGGACGAGAATCGCTTTTGCCCTGCGTAGCGTTCCGGGCAGCGGGTAGAACCAGGCAGAGAATTCCCGGCTAGCAGCTTCCCTGTGGCCGGGAAGTGCAAACGTACACGTTTTCGGCCGAAAACGCGTTTTCCGGCGAAAACGCACACCACGGCTCTTTCTGAGAAAAAGCAAGCACGGAGGACGAGAATCGCTTTTGCCCTGCGTAGTGTTCCGGGCAGCGGGTAGAACCAGGCAGAGAATTCCCGGCTAGCAGCTTCCCTGTGGCCGGGAAGTGCAAACGTACACGTTATTGGCCGAAAACGCGTTTTCCCGCGAAAACGCACACCACGGCTCTTTCTGAGAAAAAGCAAGCACGGAGGACGAGAATCGCTTTTGCCCTGCGTAGCGTTCCGGGCAGCGGGTAGAACCAGGCAGAGAATTCCCGGCTAGCAGCTTCCCTGTGGCGGGGAAGTGCAAACGTACAGGTTTTCGGCCGAAAACGCGTTTTCCGGCGAAAACGCACACCACGGCTCTTTCTGAGAAAAAGCAAGCACGGAGGACGAGAATCGCTTTTGCCCTGCGTAGCGTTCCGGGCAGCGGGTAGAACCAGGCAGAGAATTCCCGGCTAGCAGCTTCCCTGTGGCCGGGAAGTGCAAACGTACACGTTTTCGCCGAAAACACGTTTTCCGGCGAAAACGCACACCACGGCTCTTTCTGAGAAAAAGCAAGCACGGAGGACGAGAATCGCTTTTGCCCTGCGTAGCGTTCCGGGCAGCGGGTAGAACCAGGCAGAGAATTCCCGGCTAGCAGCTTCCCTGTGGCCGCGAAGTGCAAACGTACACGTTTTCGGACGAAAACGCGTTTACCGGCGAAAACGCACACCACGGCTCTTTCTGAGAAAAAGCAAGCACGGAGGACGAGAATCGCTTTTGCCCTGCGTAGCGTTCCGGGCAGCGGGTAGAACCAGGCAGAGAATTCCCGGCTAGCAGCTTCCCTGTGGCGGGGAAGTGCAAACGTACACGTTTTCGGCCGAAAACGCGTTTTGCGGCGAAAACGCACACCACGGCTCTTTCTGAGAAAAAGCAAGCACGGAGGACGAGAATCGCTTTTGCCCTGCGTAGCGTTCCGGGCAGCGGGTAGAACCAGGCAGAGAATTCCCGGCTAGCAGCTTCCCTGTGGCGGGGAAGTGCAAACGTACACGTTTTCGGCCGAAAACTCGTTTTCTGGCGAAAACGCACACCACGGCTCTTTCTGAGAAAAAGCAAGCACGGAGGACGAGAATCGCTTTTGCCCTGCGTAGTGTTCCGGGCAGCGGGTAGAACCAGGCAGAGAATTCCCGGCTAGCAGCTTCCCTGTGGCCGGGAAGTGCAAACGTACACGTTTTCGCCGAAAACGCGTTTTCCCGCGAAAACGCACACCACGGCTCTTTCTGAGAAAAAGCAAGCACGGAGGACGAGAATCGCTTTTGCCCTGCGTAGCGTTCCGGGCAGCGGGTAGAACCAGGCAGAGAATTCCCGGCTAGCAGCTTCCCTGTGGCCGGGAAGTGCAAACGTACACGTTTTCGGCCGAAAACGCGTTTTCCGGCGAAAACGCACACCACGGCTCTTTCTGAGAAAAAGCAAGCACGGAGGACGAGAATCGCTTTTGCCCTGCGTAGTGTTCCGGGCAGCGGGTAGAACCAGGCAGAGAATTCCCGGCTAGCAGCTTCCCTGTGGCCGGGAAGTGCAAACGTACACGTTATTGGCCGAAAACGCGTTTTCCCGCGAAAACGCACACCACGGCTCTTTCTGAGAAAAAGCAAGCACGGAGGACGAGAATCGCTTTTGCCCTGCGTAGCGTTCCGGGCAGCGGGTAGAACCAGGCAGAGAATTCCCGGCTAGCAGCTTCCCTGTGGCGGGGAAATGCAAACGTACAGGTTTTCGGCCGAAAACGCGTTTTCTGGCGAAAACGCACACCACGGCTCTTTCTGAGAAAAAGCAAGCACGGAGGACGAGAATCGCTTTTGCCCTGCGTAGCGTTCCGGGCAGCGGGTAGAACCAGGCAGAGAATTCCCGGCTAGCAGCTTCCCTGTGGCCGGGAAGTGCAAACGTACACGTTTTCGCCGAAAACACGTTTTCCGGCGAAAACGCACACCACGGCTCTTTCTGAGAAAAAGCAAGCACGGAGGACGAGAATCGCTTTTGCCCTGCGTAGCGTTCCGGGCAGCGGGTAGAACCAGGCAGAGAATTCCCGGCTAGCAGCTTCCCTGTGGCCGGGAAGTGCAAACGTACACGTTTTCGGACGAAAACGCGTTTACCGGCGAAAACGCACACCGCGGCTCTTTCTGAGAAAAAGCAAGCACGGAGGACGAGAATCGCTTTTGCCCTGCGTAGCGTTCCGGGCTGCGGGTAGAACCAGGCAGAGAATTCCCGGCTAGCAGCTTCCCTGTGGCCGGGAAGTGCAAACGTACACGTTTTCGGCCGAAAACGCGTTTTCCAGCGAAAACGCACACCACGGCTCTTTCTGGGAAAAAGCAAGCACGGAGGACGAGAATCGCTTTTGCCCTGCGTAGCGTTCCGGGCAGCGGGTAGAACCAGGCAGAGAATTCCCGGCTAGCAGCTTCCCTGTGGCCGGGAAGTGCAAACGTACACGTTTTCGGCCGAAAACGCGTTTTCCGGCGAAAACGCACACCACGGCTCTTTCTGAGAAAAAGCAAGCACGGAGGACGAGAATCGCTTTTGCCCTGCGTAGCGTTCCGGGCAGCGGGTAGAACCAGGCAGAGAATTCCCGGCTAGCAGCTTCCCTGTGGCCGGGAAGTGCAAACGTACACGTTTTCGGCCGAAAACGCGTTTTGCGGCGAAAACGCACACCACGGCTCTTTCTGAGAAAAAGCAAGCACGGAGGACGAGAATCGCTTTTGCCCTGCGTAGCGTTCCGGGCAGCGGGTAGAACCAGGCAGAGAATTCCCGGCTAGCAGCTTCCCTGTGGCGGGGAAGTGCAAACGTACACGTTTTCGGCCGAAAACTCGTTTTCTGGCGAAAACGCACACCACGGCTCTTTCTGAGAAAAAGCAAGCACGGAGGACGAGAATCGCTTTTGCCCTGCGTAGTGTTCCGGGCAGCGGGTAGAACCAGGCAGAGAATTCCCGGCTAGCAGCTTCCCTGTGGCCGGGAAGTGCAAACGTACACGTTTTCGCCGAAAACGCGTTTTCCGGCGAAAACGCACACCACGGCTCTTTCTGAGAAAAAGCAAGCACGGAGGACGAGAATCGCTTTTGCCCTGCGTAGCGTTCCGGGCAGCGGGTAGAACGAGGCAGAGAATTCCCGGCTAGCAGCTTCCCTGTGGCGGGGAAGTGCAAACGTACACGTTTTCGGCCGAAAACTCGTTTTCTGGCGAAAACGCACACCACGGCTCTTTCTGAGAAAAAGCAAGCACGGAGGACGAGAATCGCTTTTGCCCTGCGTAGTGTTCCGGGCAGCGGGTAGAACCAGGCAGAGAATTCCCGGCTAGCAGCTTCCCTGTGGCCGGGAAGTGCAAACGTACACGTTTTCGCCGAAAACGCGTTTTCCCGCGAAAACGCACACCACGGCTCTTTCTGAGAAAAAGCAAGCACGGAGGACGAGAATCGCTTTTGCCCTGCGTAGCGTTCCGGGCAGCGGGTAGAACCAGGCAGAGAATTCCCGGCTAGCAGCTTCCCTGTGGCCGGGAAGTGCAAACGTACACGTTTTCGGCCGAAAACGCGTTTTCCGGCGAAAACGCACACCACGGCTCTTTCTGAGAAAAAGCAAGCACGGAGGACGAGAATCGCTTTTGCCCTGCGTAGTGTTCCGGGCAGCGGGTAGAACCAGGCAGAGAATTCCCGGCTAGCAGCTTCCCTGTGGCCGGGAAGTGCAAACGTACACGTTATTGGCCGAAAACGCGTTTTCCCGCGAAAACGCACACCACGGCTCTTTCTGAGAAAAAGCAAGCACGGAGGACGAGAATCGCTTTTGCCCTGCGTAGCGTTCCGGGCAGCGGGTAGAACCAGGCAGAGAATTCCCGGCTAGCAGCTTCCCTGTGGCGGGGAAGTGCAAACGTACAGGTTTTCGGCCGAAAACGCGTTTTCCGGCGAAAACGCACACCACGGCTCTTTCTGAGAAAAAGCAAGCACGGAGGACGAGAATCGCTTTTGCCCTGCGTAGCGTTCCGGGCAGCGGGTAGAACGAGGCAGAGAATTCCCGGCTAGCAGCTTCCCTGTGGCCGGGAAGTGCAAACGTACACGTTTTCGCCGAAAACACGTTTTCCGGCGAAAACGCACACCACGGCTCTTTCTGAGAAAAAGCAAGCACGGAGGACGAGAATCGCTTTTGCCCTGCGTAGCGTTCCGGGCAGCGGGTAGAACCAGGCAGAGAATTCCCGGCTAGCAGCTTCCCTGTGGCCGGGAAGTGCAAACGTACACGTTTTCGGACGAAAACGCGTTTACCGGCGAAAACGCACACCGCGGCTCTTTCTGAGAAAAAGCAAGCACGGAGGACGAGAATCGCTTTTGCCCTGCGTAGCGTTCCGGGCTGCGGGTAGAACCAGGCAGAGAATTCCCGGCTAGCAGCTTCCCTGTGGCCGGGAAGTGCAAACGTACACGTTTTCGGCCGAAAACGCGTTTTCCAGCGAAAACGCACACCACGGCTCTTTCTGGGAAAAAGCAAGCACGGAGGACGAGAATCGCTTTTGCCCTGCGTAGCGTTCCGGGCAGCGGGTAGAACCAGGCAGAGAATTCCCGGCTAGCAGCTTCCCTGTGGCCGGGAAGTGCAAACGTACACGTTTTCGGCCGAAAACGCGTTTTCCGGCGAAAACGCACACCACGGCTCTTTCTGAGAAAAAGCAAGCACGGAGGACGAGAATCGCTTTTGCCCTGCTTAGCGTTCCGGGCAGCGGGTAGAACCAGGCAGAGAATTCACGGCTAGCAGCTTCCCTGTGGCCGGGAAGTGCAAACGTACACGTTTTCGGCCGAAAACGCGTTTTCCAGCGAAAAGGCACACCACGGCTCTTTCTGGGAAAAAGCAAGCACGGAGGACGAGAATCGCTTTTGCCCTGCGTAGCGTTCCGGGCAGCGGGTAGAACCAGGCAGAGAATTCCCGGCTAGCAGCTTCCCTGTGGCCGGGAAGTGCAAACGTACACGTTTTCGGCCGAAAACTCGTTTTCTGGCGAAAACGCACACCACGGCTCTTTCTGAGAAAAAGCAAGCACGGAGGACGAGAATCGCTTTTGCCCTGCGTAGCGTTCCGGGCAGCGGGTAGAACCAGGCAGAGAATTCCCGGCTAGCAGCTTCCCTGTGGCCGGGAAGTGCAAACGTACACGTTTTCGCCGAAAACGCGTTTTCCGGCGAAAACGCACACCACGGCTCTTTCTGAGAAAAAGCAAGCACGGAGGACGAGAATCGCTTTTGCCCTGCGTAGCGTTCCGGGCAGCGGGTAGAACCAGGCAGAGAATTCCCGGCTAGCAGCTTCCCTGTGGCCGGGAAGTGCAAACGTACACGTTTTCGGCCGAAAACTCGTTTTCTGGCGAAAACGCACACCACGGCTCTTTCTGAGAAAAAGCAAGCACGGAGGACGAGAATCGCTTTTGCCCTGCGTAGCGTTCCGGGCAGCGGGTAGAACCAGGCAGAGAATTCCCGGCTAGCAGCTTCCCTGTGGCCGGGAAGTGCAAACGTACACGTTATTGGCCGAAAACGCGTTTTCCCGCGAAAACGCACACCACGGCTCTTTCTGAGAAAAAGCAAGCACGGAGGACGAGAATCGCTTTTGCCCTGCGTAGCGTTCCGGGCAGCGGGTAGAACCAGGCAGAGAATTCCCGGCTAGCAGCTTCCCTGTGGCGGGGAAGTGCAAACGTACAGGTTTTCGGCCGAAAACGCGTTTTCCGGCGAAAACGCACACCACGGCTCTTTCTGAGAAAAAGCAAGCACGGAGGACGAGAATCGCTTTTGCCCTGCGTAGCGTTCCGGGCAGCGGGTAGAACCAGGCAGAGAATTCCCGGCTAGCAGCTTCCCTGTGGCCGGGAAGTGCAAACGTACACGTTTTCGCCGAAAACACGTTTTCCGGCGAAAACGCACACCACGGCTCTTTCTGAGAAAAAGCAAGCACGGAGGACGAGAATCGCTTTTGCCCTGCGTAGCGTTCCGGGCAGCGGGTAGAACCAGGCAGAGAATTCCCGGCTAGCAGCTTCCCTGTGGCCGGGAAGTGCAAACGTACACGTTTTCGGACGAAAACGCGTTTACCGGCGAAAACGCACACCGCGGCTCTTTCTGAGAAAAAGCAAGCACGGAGGACGAGAATCGCTTTTGCCCTGCGTAGCGTTCCGGGCTGCGGGTAGAACCAGGCAGAGAATTCCCGGCTAGCAGCTTCCCTGTGGCCGGGAAGTGCAAACGTACACGTTTTCGGCCGAAAACGCGTTTTCCAGCGAAAACGCACACCACGGCTCTTTCTGGGAAAAAGCAAGCACGGAGGACGAGAATCGCTTTTGCCCTGCGTAGCGTTCCGGGCAGCGGGTAGAACCAGGCAGAGAATTCCCGGCTAGCAGCTTCCCTGTGGCCGGGAAGTGCAAACGTACACGTTTTCGGCCGAAAACTCGTTTTCTGGCGAAAACGCACACCACGGCTCTTTCTGAGAAAAAGCAAGCACGGAGGACGAGAATCGCTTTTGCCCTGCGTAGCGTTCCGGGCAGCGGGTAGAACCAGGCAGAGAATTCCCGGCTAGCAGCTTCCCTGTGGCCGGGAAGTGCAAACGTACACGTTTTCGGCCGAAAACGCGTTTTCCGGCGAAAACGCACACCACGGCTCTTTCTGAGAAAAAGCAAGCACGGAGGACGAGAATCGCTTTTGCCCTGCGTAGTGTTCCGGGCAGCGGGTAGAACCAGGCAGAGAATTCCCGGCTAGCAGCTTCCCTGTGGCCGGGAAGTGCAAACGTACACGTTATTGGCCGAAAACGCGTTTTCCCGCGAAAACGCACACCACGGCTCTTTCTGAGAAAAAGCAAGCACGGAGGACGAGAATCGCTTTTGCCCTGCGTAGCGTTCCGGGCAGCGGGTAGAACCAGGCAGAGAATTCCCGGCTAGCAGCTTCCCTGTGGCGGGGAAGTGCAAACGTACAGGTTTTCGGCCGAAAACGCGTTTTCCGGCGAAAACGCACACCACGGCTCTTTCTGAGAAAAAGCAAGCACGGAGGACGAGAATCGCTTTTGCCCTGTGTAGCGTTCCGGGCAGCGGGTAGAACCAGGCAGAGAATTCCCGGCTAGCAGCTTCCCTGTGGCCGGGAAGTGCAAACGTACACGTTTTCGCCGAAAACACGTTTTCCGGCGAAAACGCACACCACGGCTCTTTCTGAGAAAAAGCAAGCACGGAGGACGAGAATCGCTTTTGCCCTGCGTAGCGTTCCGGGCAGCGGGTAGAACCAGGCAGAGAATTCCCGGCTAGCAGCTTCCCTGTGGCCGGGAAGTGCAAACGTACACGTTTTCGGACGAAAACGCGTTTACCGGCGAAAACGCACACCGCGGCTCTTTCTGAGAAAAAGCAAGCACGGAGGACGAGAATCGCTTTTGCCCTGCGTAGCGTTCCGGGCAGCGGGTAGAACCAGGCAGAGAATTCCCGGCTAGCAGCTTCCCTGTGGCCGGGAAGTGCAAACGTACACGTTTTCGGCCGAAAACGCGTTTTCCAGCGAAAACGCACACCACGGCTCTTTCTGGGAAAAAGCAAGCACGGAGGACGAGAATCGCTTTTGCCCTGCGTAGCGTTCCGGGCAGCGGGTAGAACCAGGCAGAGAATTCCCGGCTAGCAGCTTCCCTGTGGCCGGGAAGTGCAAACGTACACGTTTTCGGCCGAAAACGCGTTTTCCGGCGAAAACGCACACCACGGCTCTTTCTGAGAAAAAGCAAGCACGGAGGACGAGAATCGCTTTTGCCCTGCTTAGCGTTCCGGGCAGCGGGTAGAACCAGGCAGAGAATTCCCGGCTAGCAGCTTCCCTGTGGCCGGGAAGTGCAAACGTACACGTTTTCGGCCGAAAACGCGTTTTCCAGCGAAAAGGCACACCACGGCTCTTTCTGGGAAAAAGCAAGCACGGAGGACGAGAATCGCTTTTGCCCTGCGTAGCGTTCCGGGCAGCGGGTAGAACCAGGCAGAGAATTCCCGGCTAGCAGCTTCCCTGTGGCCGGGAAGTGCAAACGTACACGTTTTCGGCCGAAAACTCGTTTTCTGGCGAAAACGCACACCACGGCTCTTTCTGAGAAAAAGCAAGCACGGAGGACGAGAATCGCTTTTGCCCTGCGTAGTGTTCCGGGCAGCGGGTAGAACCAGGCAGAGAATTCCCGGCTAGCAGCTTCCCTGTGGCCGGGAAGTGCAAACGTACACGTTTTCGCCGAAAACGCGTTTTCCGGCGAAAACGCACACCACGGCTCTTTCTGAGAAAAAGCAAGCACGGAGGACGAGAATCGCTTTTGCCCTGCGTAGCGTTCCGGGCAGCGGGTAGAACCAGGCAGAGAATTCCCGGCTAGCAGCTTCCCTTTGGCGGGGAAGTGCAAACGTACACGTTTTCGGCCGAAAACGCGTTTTCCGGCGAAAACGCACACCACGGCTCTTTCTGAGAAAAAGCAAGCACGGAGGACGAGAATCGCTTTTGCCCTGCGTAGAGTTCTGAGCAGCGGGTAGAAATAGGCAGCGAATTGCGGGCTAGCAGCTTCCCTGTGGCCGGGAAGTGCAAACGTACACGTTTTCGGCCGAAAACGCGTTTTCCGGCGAAAACGCACACCACGGCTCTTTCTGAGAAAAAGCAAGCACGGAGGACGAGAATCGCTTTTGCCCTGCGTAGCGTTCCTGGCAGCGGGTAGAACCAGGCAGAGAATTCCCGTCTAGCAGCTTCCCTGTGGCGGGGAAGTGCAAACGTACACGTTTTCGGCCGAAAACGCGTTTTCCGGCGAAAACGCACACCACGGCTCTTTCTGAGAAAAAGCAAGCACGGAGGACGAGAATCGCTTTTGCCCTGCGTAGCGTTCCGGGCAGCGGGTAGAACCAGGCAGAGAATTCCCGGCTAGCAGCTTCCCTGTGGCGGGGAAGTGCAAACGTACACGTTTTCGGCCGAAAACGCGTTTTCCGGCGAAAACGCACACCACGGCTCTTTCTGAGAAAAAGCAAGCACGGAGGACGAGAATCGCTTTTGCCCTGCGTAGCGTTCCGGGCAGCGGGTAGAACCAGGCAGAGAATTCCCGGCTAGCAGCTTTCCTGTGGCCGGGAAGTGCAAACGTACACGTTTTCGGCCGAAAACGCGTTTTCCCGCGAAAACGCACACCACGGCTCTTTCTGAGAAAAAGCTAGCACGGAGGACGAGAATCGCTTTTGCCCTGCGTAGCGTTCCGGGCAGCGGGTAGAAATAGGCAGCGAATTGCCGGCTAGCAGCTTCCCTGTGGCCGGGAAGTGCAAACGTACACGTTTCCGGCCGAAAACTCGTTTTCCGGAGAAAAAGCACACCATGGCTCTTTCTGAGAAAAAGCAAGCACGGAGGACGAGAATCGCTTTTGCCCTGCGTAGCGTTCCGGGCAGCGGGAAGAACCAGGCAGAGAATTCCCGGCTAGCAGCTTCCCTGTGGCGGGGAAGTGCAAACGTACACGTTTTCGGCCGAAAACGCGTTTTCCGGCGAAAACGCACACCACGGCTCTTTCTGAGAAAAAGCAAGCACGGAGGACGAGAATCGCTTTTGCCCTGCGTAGCGTTCTGAGCAGCGGGTAGAAATAGGCAGCGAATTGCCGGCTAGCATCTTCCCTGTGGCCGGGAAGTGCAAACCTACACGTTTTCGGCCGAAAACGCGTTTTCCGGCGAAAAAGCACACCATGGCTCTTTCTGAGAAAAAGCAAGCACGGAGGACGAGAATCGCTTTTGCCCTGCGTAGCGTTCCGGGCAGCGGGTAGAACCAGGCAGAGAATTCCCGGCTAGCAGCTTCCCTGTGGCCGGGAAGTGCAAACGTACACGTTTTCGGCCGAAAACGCGTTTTCCGGAGAAAAAGCACACCATGGCTCTTTCCGAGAAAAAGCAAGCACGGAGGACGAGAATCGCTTTTGCCCTGCGTAGCGTTCCGGGCAGCGGGTAGAACCAGGCAGAGAATTCCCGGCTAGCAGCTTCCCTGTGGCGGGGAAGTGCAAACGTACACGTTTTCGGCCGAAAACGCGTTTTCCAGCGAAAACGCACACCACGGCTCTTTCTGAGAAAAAGCAAGCACGGAGGACGAGAATCGCTTTTGCCCTGCGTAGCGTTCCGGGCAGCGGGTAGAACCAGGCAGAGAATTCCCGGCTAGCAGCTTCCCTGTGGCGGGGAAGTGCAAACGTACACGTTTTCGGCCGAAAACGCGTTTACCGGCGAAAACGCACACCACGGCTCTTTCTGAGAAAAAGCAAGCACGGAGGACGAGAATCGCTTTTGCCCTGCGTAGCGTTCCGGGCAGCGGGTAGAACCAGGCAGAGAATTCCCGGCTAGCAGCTTCCCTGTGGCCGGGAAGTGCAAACGTACACGTTTTCGGCCGAAAACGCGTTTACCGGCGAAAACGCACACCACGGCTCTTTCTGAGAAAAAGCAAGCACGGAGGACGAGAATCGCTTTTGCCCTGCGTAGCGTTCCGGACAGCGGGTAGAACGAGGCAGAGAATTCCCGGCTAGCAGCTTCCCTGTGGCGGGGAAGTGCAAACGTACACGTTTTCGGCCGAAAACTCGTTTTCTGGCGAAAACGCACACCACGGCTCTTTCTGAGAAAAAGCAAGCACGGAGGACGAGAATCGCTTTTGCCCTGCGTAGTGTTCCGGGCAGCGGGTAGAACCAGGCAGAGAATTCCCGTCTAGCAGCTTCCCTGTGGCCGGGAAGTGCAAACGTACACGTTTTCGCCGAAAACGCGTTTTCCGGCGAAAACGCACACCACGGCTCTTTCTGAGAAAAAGCAAGCACGGAGGACGAGAATCGCTTTTGCCCTGCGTAGTGTTCCGGGCAGCGGGTAGAACCAGGCAGAGAATTCCCGGCTAGCAGCTTCCCTGTGGCCGGGAAGTGCAAACGTACACGTTTTCGCCGAAAACACGTTTTCCGGCGAAAACGCACACCACGGCTCTTTCTGAGAAAAAGCAAGCACGGAGGACGAGAATCGCTTTTGCCCTGCGTAGCGTTCCGGGCAGCGGGTAGAACCAGGCAGAGAATTCCCGGCTAGCAGCTTCCCTGTGGCCGGGAAGTGCAAACGTACACGTTTTCGGACGAAAACGCGTTTACCGTCGAAAACGCACACCGCGGCTCTTTCTGAGAAAAAGCAAGCACGGAGGACGAGAATCGCTTTTGCCCTGCGTAGCGTTCCGGGCTGCGGGTAGAACCAGGCAGAGAATTCCCGGCTAGCAGCTTCCCTGTGGCGGGGAAGTGCAAACGTACACGTTTTCGGCCGAAAACGCGTTTTCCGGCGAAAACGCACACCACGGCTCTTTCTGAGAAAAAGCAAGCACGGAGGACGAGAATCGCTTTTGCCCTGCTTAGCGTTCCGGGCAGCGGGTAGAACCAGGCAGAGAATTCCCGGCTAGCAGCTTCCCTGTGGCCGGGAAGTGCAAACGTACACGTTTTCGCCGAAAACGCGTTTTCCGGCGAAAACGCACACCACGGCTCTTTCTGAGAAAAAGCAAGCACGGAGGACGAGAATCGCTTTTGCCCTGCGTAGCGTTCCGGGCAGCGGGTAGAACCAGGCAGAGAATTCCCGTCTAGCAGCTTCCCTGTGGCGGGGAAGTGCAAACGTACACGTTTTCGGCCGAAAACGCGTTTTCCGGCGAAAACGCACACCACGGCTCTTTCTGAGAAAAAGCAAGCACGGAGGACGAGAATCGCTTTTTCCCTGCGTAGCGTTCCGGGCAGCGGGTAGAACCAGGCAGAGAATTCCCGGCTAGCAGCTTCCCTGTGGCCGGGAAGTGCAAACGTACAAGTTTTCGGCCGAAAACGCGTTTTCCGGCGAAAACGCACACCACGGCTCTTTCTGAGAAAAAGCAAGCACGGAGGACGAGAATCGCTTTTGCCCTGCGTAGCGTTCCGGGCAGCGGGTAGAACCAGGCAGAGAATTCCCGGCTAGCAGCTTCCCTTTGGCGGGGAAGTGCAAACGTACACGTTTTCGGCCGAAAACGCGTTTTCCGGCGAAAACGCACACCACGGCTCTTTCTGAGAAAAAGCAAGCACGGAGGACGAGAATCGCTTTTGCCCTGCGTAGCGTTCTGAGCAGCGGGTAGAAATAGGCAGCGAATTCCCGGCTAGCAGCTTCCCTGTGGCCGGGAAGTGCAAACGTACACGTTTTCGGCCGAAAACGCGTTTTCCGGCGAAAACGCACACCACGGCTCTTTCTGAGAAAAAGCAAGCACGGAGGACGAGAATCGCTTTTGCCCTGCGTAGCGTTCCGGGCAGCGGGTAGAACCAGGCAGAGAATTCCCGTCTAGCAGCTTCCCTGTGGCGGGGAAGTGCAAACGTACACGTTTTCGGCCGAAAACGCGTTTTCCGGCGAAAACGCACACCACGGCTCTTTCTGAGAAAAAGCAAGCACGGAGGACGAGAATCGCTTTTGCCCTGCGTAGCGTTCCGGGCAGCGGGTAGAACCAGGCAGAGAATTCCCGGCTAGCAGCTTCCCTGTGGCGGGGAAGTGCAAACGTACACGTTTTCGGCCGAAAACGCGTTTTCCCGCGAAAACGCACACCACGGCTCTTTCTGAGAAAAAGCAAGCACGGAGGACGAGAATCGCTTTTGCCCTGAGTAGCGTTCCGGGCAGCGGGTAGAACCAGGCAGAGAATTCCCGGCTAGCAGCTTCCCTGTGGCCGGGAAGTGCAAACGTACACGTTTTCGGCCGAAAACGCGTTTTCCCGCGAAAACGCACACCACGGCTCTTTCTGAGAAAAAGCTAGCACGGAGGACGAGACTCGCTTTTGCCCTGCGTAGCGTTCTGAGCAGCGGGTAGAAATAGGCAGCGAATTGCCGGCTAGCAGCTTCCCTGTGGCCGGGAAGTGCAAACGTTCACGTTTCCGGCCGAAAACTCGTTTTCCGGAGAAAAAGCACACCATGGCTCTTTCTGAGAAAAAGCAAGCACGGAGGACGAGAATCGCTTTTGCCCTGCGTAGCGTTCCGGGCAGCGGGTAGAACCAGGCAGAGAATTCCCGGCTAGCATCTTCCCTGTGGCGGGGAAGTGCAAACGTACACGTTTTCGGCCGAAAACGCGTTTTCCGGCGAAAACGCACACCACGGCTCTTTCTGAGAAAAAGCAAGCACGGAGGACGAGAATCGCTTTTGCCCTGCGTAGCGTTCTGAGCAGCGGGTAGAAATAGGCAGCGAATTGCCGGCTAGCAGCTTCCCTGTGGCCGGGAAGTGCAAACGTACACGTTTTCGGCCGAAAACGCGTTTTCCGGCGAAAAAGCACACCATGGCTCTTTCTGAGAAAAAGCAAGCACGGAGGACGAGAATCGCTTTTGCCCTGCGTAGCGTTCCGGGCAGCGGGTAGAACCAGGCAGAGAATTCCCGGCTAGCAGCTTCCCTGTGGCCGGGAAGTGCAAACGTACACGTTTTCGGCCGAAAACGCGTTTTCCGGAGAAAAAGCACACCATGGCTCTTTCTGAGAAAAAGCAAGCACGGAGGACGAGAATCGCTTTTGCCCTGCGTAGCGTTCCGGGCAGCGGGTAGAACCAGGCAGAGAATTCCCGGCTAGCAGCTTCCCTGTGGCGGGGAAGCGCAAACGTACACGTTTTCGGCCGAAAACGCGTTTTCCCGCGAAAACGCACACCACGGCTCTTTCTGAGAAAAAGCAAGCACGGAGGACGAGAATCGCTTTTGCCCTGCGTAGCGTTCCGGGCAGCGGGTAGAACCAGGCAGAGAATTCCCGGCTAGCAGCTTCCCTGTGGCCGGGAACTGCAAACGTACACGTTTTCGGCCAAAAACGCGTTTTCCGGCGAAAACGCACACCACGGCTCTTTCTGAGAAAAAGCAAGCACGGAGGACGAGAATCGCTTTTGCCCTGCGTAGCGTTC
This sequence comes from Athene noctua, assembly GCF_965140245.1. Classification (NCBI taxonomy): domain Eukaryota; kingdom Metazoa; phylum Chordata; class Aves; order Strigiformes; family Strigidae; genus Athene; species Athene noctua. The sequence continues at coordinate 151,547 of NW_027437648.1, read as the reverse complement.
CGGGCAGCGGGTAGAACCAGGCAGAGAATTCCCGGCTAGCAGCTTCCCTGTGGCGGGGAAGTGCAAACGTACACGTTTTCGGCCGAAAACACGTTTAACGGCGAAAACGCACACCACGGCTCTTTCTGAGAAAAAGCAAGCACGGAGGACGAGAATCGCTTTTGCCCTGCGTAGCGTTCCGGGCAGCGGGTATAACCAGGCAGAGAATTCCCGGCTAGCAGCTTCCCTGTGGCGGGGAAGTGCAAACGTACACGTTTTCGGCCGAAAACGCGTTTTCTGGCGAAAACGCACACCACGGCTCTTTCTGAGAAAAAGCAAGCACGGAGGACGAGAATCGCTTTTGCCCTGCGTAGTGTTCCGGGCAGCGGGTAGAACCAGGCAGAGAATTCCCGGCTAGCAGCTTCCCTGTGGCCGAGAAGTGCAAACGTACACGTTTTCGGCCGAAAACGCGTTTTCCGGCGAAAACGCACACCACGGCTCTTTCTGAGAAAAAGCAAGCACGGAGGACGAGAATCGCTTTTGCCCTGCGTAGCGTTCCGGGCAGCGGGTAGAACCAGGCAGAGAATTCCCGGCTAGCAGCTTCCCTGTGGCCGGGAAGTGCAAACGTACACGTTTTCGCCGAAAACACGTTTTCCGGCGAAAACGCACACCACGGCTCTTTCTGAGAAAAAGCAAGCACGGAGGACGAGAACCGCTTTTGCCCTGCGTAGCGTTCCGGGCAGCGGGTAGAACCAGGCAGAGAATTCCCGGCTAGCAGCTTCCCTGTGGCCGGGAAGTGCAAACGTACACGTTTTCGGCCGAAAACGCGTTTTCCGGCGAAAACGCACACCACGGCTCTTTCTGAGAAAAAGCAAGCACGGAGGACGAGAATCGCTTTTGCCCTGCGTAGCGTTCTGAGCAGCGGGTAGAAATAGGCAGCGAATTGCCGGCTAGCAGCTTCCCTGTGGCCGGGAAGTGCAAACGTACACGTTTTCGGCCGAAAACGCGTTTTCCGGCGAAAAAGCACACCATGGCTCTTTCTGAGAAAAAGCAAGCACGGAGGACGAGAATCGCTTTTGCCCTGCGTAGCGTTCCGGGCAGCGGGTAGAACCAGGCAGAGAATTCCCGGCTAGCAGCTTCCCTGTGGCCGGGAAGTGCAAACGTACACGTTTTCGGCCGAAAACGCGTTTTCCGGAGAAAAAGCACACCATGGCTCTTTCTGAGAAAAAGCAAGCACGGAGGACGAGAATCGCTTTTGCCCTGCGTAGCGTTCCGGGCAGCGGGTAGAACGAGGCAGAGAATTCCCGGCTAGCAGCTTCCCTGTGGCGGGGAAGTGCAAACGTACACGTTTTCGGCCGAAAACGCGTTTTCCGGCGAAAACGCACACTACGGCTCTTTCTGAGAAAAAGCAAGCACGGAGGACGAGAATCGCTTTTGCCCTGCGTAGCGTTCGGGGCAGCGGGTAGAACCAGGCAGAGAATTCCCGGCTAGCAGCTTCCCTGTGGCCGGGAAGTGCAAACGTACACGTTTTCGGCCAAAAACGCGTTTTCCGGCGAAAACGCACACCACGGCTCTTTCTGAGAAAAAGCAAGCACGGAGGACGAGAATCGCTTTTGCCCTGCGTAGCGTTCCGGGCAGCGGGTAGAACCAGGCAGAGAATTCCCGGCTAGCAGCTTCCCTGTGGCGGGGAAGTGCAAACGTACACGTTTTCGGCCGAAAACGCGTTTACCGGCGAAAACGCACACCACGGCTCTTTCTGAGAAAAAGCAAGCACGGAGGACGAGAATCGCTTTTGCCCTGCGTAGCGTTCCGGGCAGCGGGTAGAACCAGGCAGAGAATTCCCGGCTAGCAGCTTCCCTGTGGCGGGGAAGTGCAAACGTACACGTTTTCGGCCGAAAACGCGTTTACCGGCGAAAACGCACACCGCGGCTCTTTCTGAGAAAAAGCAAGCACGGAGGACGAGAATCGCTTTTGCCCTGTGTAGCGTTCCGGGCAGCGGGTAGAACCAGGCAGAGAATTCCCGGCTAGCAGCTTCCCTGTGGCCGGGAAGTGCAAACGTACACGTTTTCGGCCGAAAACGCGTTTTCCAGCGAAAACGCACACCACGGCTCTTTCTGGGAAAAAGCAAGCACGGAGGACGAGAATCGCTTTTGCCCTGCGTAGCGTTCCGGGCAGCGGGTAGAACCAGGCAGAGAATTCCCGGCTAGCAGCTTCCCTGTGGCCGGGAAGTGCAAACGTACACGTTTTCGGCCGAAAACGCGTTTTCCGGCGAAAACGCACACCACGGCTCTTTCTGAGAAAAAGCAAGCACGGAGGACGAGAATCGCTTTTGCCCTGCGTAGCGTTCCGGGCAGCGGGTAGAACCAGGCAGAGAATTCCCGGCTAGCAGCTTCCCTGTGGCGGGGAAGTGCAAACGTACACATTTTCGGCCGAAAACGCGTTTTGCGGCGAAAACGCACACCACGGCTCTTTCTGAGAAAAAGCAAGCACGGAGGACGAGAATCGCTTTTGCCCTGCGTAGAGTTCTGAGCAGCGGGTAGAAATAGGCAGCGAATTGCCGGCTAGCAGCTTCCCTGTGGCGGGGAAGTGCAAACGTACACGTTTTCGGCCGAAAACGCGTTTTCCGGCGAAAACGCACACCACGGCTCTTTCTGAGAAAAAGCAAGCACGGATGACGAGAATCTCTTTTGCCCTGCGTAGCGTTCCTGGCAGCGGGTAGAACCAGGCAGAGAATTCCCGTCTAGCAGCTTCCCTGTGGCGGGGAAGTGCAAACGTACACGTTTTCGGCCGAAAACGCGTTTTCCGGCGAAAACGCACACCACGGCTCTTTCTGAGAAAAAGTAAGCACGGAGGACGAGAATCGCTTTTGCCCTGCGTAGCGTTCCGGGCAGCGGGTAGAACCAGGCAGAGAATTCCCGGCTAGCAGCTTCCCTGTGGCCGGGAAGTGCAAACGTACACGTTTTCGGCCGAAAACGCGTTTTCCCGCAAAAACGCACACCACGGCTCTTTCTGAGAAAAAGCAAGCACGGAGGACGAGAATCGCTTTTGCCCTGCGTAGCGTTCCGGGCAGCGGGTAGAACCAGGCAGAGAATTCCCGGCTAGCAGCTTCCCTGTGGCCGGGAAGTGTAAACGTACACGTTTTCGGCCGAAAACGCGTTTTCCGGCGAAAACGCACACCACGGCTCTTTCTGAGAAAAAGCAAGCACGGAGGACGAGAATCGCTTTTGCCCTGCGTAGCGTTCCGGGCAGCGGGTAGAACCAGGCAGAGAATTCCCGGCTAGCAGCTTCCCTGTGGCGGGGAAGTGCAAACGTACACGTTTTCGGCCGAAAACGCGTTTTCCGGCGAAAACGCACACCACGGCTCTTTCTGAGAAAAAGCAAGCACGGAGGACGAGAATCGCTTTTGCCCTGCGTAGAGTTCTGAGCAGCGGGTAGAAATACGCAGCGAATTGCCAGCTAGCAGCTTCCCTGTGGCCGGGAAGTGCAAACGTACACGTTTTCGGCCGAAAACGCGTTTTCCGGCGAAAACGCACACCACGGCTCTTTCTGAGAAAAAGCAAGCACGGAGGACGAGAATCGCTTTTGCCCTGCGTAGCGTTCCGGGCAGCGGGTATAACCAGGCAGAGAATTCCCGGCTAGCAGCTTCCCTGTTGCCGGGAAGTGCAAACGTACACGTTTTCGGCCGAAAACGCGTTTACCGGCGAAAACGCACACCACGGCTCTTTCTGAGAAAAAGCAAGCACGGAGGACGAGAATCGCTTTTGCCCTGCGTAGCGTTCCGGGCAGCGGGTAGAACCAGGTAGAGAATTCCCGGCTAGCTGCTGCCCTGTGGCCGGGAAGTGCAAACGTACACGTTTTCGGCCGAAAACGCGTTTTCCGGCGAAAACGCACACCACGGCTCTTTCTGAGAAAAAGCAAGCACGGAGGACGAGAATCGCTTTTGCCCTGCGTAGCGTTCCGGGCAGCGGGTAGAACCAGGCAGAGAATTCCCGGCTAGCAGCTTCCCTGTGGCCGGGAAGTGCAAACGTACACGTTTTCGCCGAAAACACGTTTTCCTGCGAAAACGCACACCACGGCTCTTTCTGAGAAAAAGCAAGCACGGAGGACGAGAATCGCTTTTGCCCTGCGTAGCGTTCCGGGCAGCGGGTAGAACCAGGCAGAGAATTCCCGGCTAGCAGCTTCCCTGTGGCCGGGAAGTGCAAACGTACACGTTTTCGGAAGAAAACGCGTTTACCGGCGAAAACGCACACCGCGGCTCTTTCTGAGAAAAAGCAAGCACGGAGGACGAGAATCGCTTTTGCCCTGCGTAGCGTTCCGGGCAGCGGGTAGAACCAGGCAGAGAATTCCCGGCTAGCAGCTTCCCTGTGGCCGGGAAGTGCAAACGTACACGTTTTCGGCCGAAAACGCGTTTTCCAGCGAAAACGCACACCACGGCTCTTTCTGGGAAAAAGCAAGCACGGAGGACGAGAATCGCTTTTGCCCTGCGTAGCGTTCCGGGCAGCGGGTAGAACCAGGCAGAGAATTCCCGGCTAGCAGCTTCCCTGTGGCCGGGAAGTGCAAACGTACACGTTTTCGGCCGAAAACGCGTTTTCCGGCGAAAACGCACACCACGGCTCTTTCTGAGAAAAAGCAAGCACGGAGGACGAGAATCGCTTTTGCCCTGCGTAGCGTTCCGGGCAGCGGGTAGAACCAGGCAGAGAATTCCCGGCTAGCAGCTTCCCTGTGGCGGGGAAGTGCAAACGTACACATTTTCGGCCGAAAACGCGTTTTGCGGCGAAAACGCACACCACGGCTCTTTCTGAGAAAAAGCAAGCACGGAGGACGAGAATCGCTTTTGCCCTGCGTAGAGTTCTGAGCAGCGGGTAGAAATAGGCAGCGAATTGCCGGCTAGCAGCTTCCCTGTGGCGGGGAAGTGCAAACGTACACGTTTTCGGCCGAAAACGCGTTTTCCGGCGAAAACGCACACCACGGCTCTTTCTGAGAAAAAGCAAGCACGGATGACGAGAATCTCTTTTGCCCTGCGTAGCGTTCCTGGCAGCGGGTAGAACCAGGCAGAGAATTCCCGTCTAGCAGCTTCCCTGTGGCGGGGAAGTGCAAACGTACACGTTTTCGGCCGAAAACGCGTTTTCCGGCGAAAACGCACACCACGGCTCTTTCTGAGAAAAAGTAAGCACGGAGGACGAGAATCGCTTTTGCCCTGCGTAGCGTTCCGGGCAGCGGGTAGAACCAGGCAGAGAATTCCCGGCTAGCAGCTTCCCTGTGGCCGGGAAGTGCAAACGTACACGTTTTCGGCCGAAAACGCGTTTTCCCGCGAAAACGCACACCACGGCTCTTTCTGAGAAAAAGCAAGCACGGAGGACGAGAATCGCTTTTGCCCTGCGTAGCGTTCCGGGCAGCGGGTAGAACCAGGCAGAGAATTCCCGGCTAGCAGCTTCCCTGTGGCCGGGAAGTGCAAACGTACACGTTTTCGGCCGAAAACGCGTTTTCCGGCGAAAACGCACACCACGGCTCTTTCTGAGAAAAAGCAAGCACGGAGGACGAGAATCGCTTTTGCCCTGCGTAGCGTTCCGGGCAGCGGGTAGAACCAGGCAGAGAATTCCCGGCTAGCAGCTTCCCTGTGGCGGGGAAGTGCAAACGTACAGGTTTTCGGCCGAAAACGCGTTTTCCGGCGAAAACGCACACCACGGCTCTTTCTGAGAAAAAGCAAGCACGGAGGACGAGAATCGCTTTTGCCCTGCGTAGAGTTCTGAGCAGCGGGTAGAAATACGCAGCGAATTGCCAGCTAGCAGCTTCCCTGTGGCCGGGAAGTGCAAACGTACACGTTTTCGGCCGAAAACGCGTTTTCCGGCGAAAACGCACACCACGGCTCTTTCTGAGAAAAAGCAAGCACGGAGGACGAGAATCGCTTTTGCCCTGCGTAGCGTTCCGGGCAGCGGGTAGAACCAGGCAGAGAATTCCCGGCTAGCAGCTTTCCTGTGACCGGGAAGTGCAAACGTACACGTTTTCGGCCGAAAACGCGTTTTCTGGCGAAAACGCACACCACGGCTCTTTCTGAGAAAAAGCAAGCACGGAGGACGAGAATCGCTTTTGCCCTGCGTAGTGTTCCGGGCAGCGGGTAGAACCAGGCAGAGAATTCCCGGCTAGCAGCTTCCCTGTGTCCGAGAAGTGCAAACGTACACGTTTTCGGCCGAAAACGCGTTTTCCGGCGAAAACGCACACCACGGCTCTTTCTGAGAAAAAGCAAGCACGGAGGACGAGAATCGCTTTTGCCCTGCGTAGCGTTCCGGGCAGCGGGTAGAACCAGGCAGAGAATTCCCGGCTAGCAGCTTCCCTGTGGCGGGGAAGTGCAAACGTACACGTTTTCGCCGAAAACACGTTTTCCGGCGAAAACGCACACCACGGCTCTTTCTGAGAAAAAGCAAGCACGGAGGACGAGAATCGCTTTTGCCCTGCGTAGCGTTCCGGGCAGCGGGTAGAACCAGGCAGAGAATTCCCGGCTAGCAGCTTCCCTGTGGCCGGGAAGTGCAAACGTACACGTTTTCGGACGAAAACGCGTTTACCGGCGAAAACGCACACCGCGGCTCTTTCTGAGAAAAAGCAAGCACGGAGGACGAGAATCGCTTTTGCCCTGCGTAGCGTTCCGGGCAGCGGGTAGAACCAGGCAGAGAATTCCCGGCTAGCAGCTTCCCTGTGGCCGGGAAGTGCAAACGTACACGTTTTCGGCCGAAAACGCGTTTTCCAGCGAAAACGAACACCACGGCTCTTTCTGGGAAAAAGCAAGCACGGAGGACGAGAATCGCTTTTGCCCTGCGTAGCGTTCCGGGCAGCGGGTAGAAATAGGCAGCGAATTGCCGGCTAGCAGCTTCCCTGTGGCCGGGAAGTGCAAACGTACACGTTTTCGGCCGAAAACGCGTTTTCCGGCGAAAACGCACACCACGGCTCTTTCTGAGAAAAAGCAAGCACGGATGACGAGAATCTCTTTTGCCCTGCGTAGCGTTCCTGGCAGCGGGTAGAACCAGGCAGAGAATTCCCGTCTAGCAGCTTCCCTGTGGCGGGGAAGTGCAAACGTACACGTTTTCGGCCGAAAACGCGTTTTCCGGCGAAAACGCACACCACGGCTCTTTCTGAGAAAAAGCAAGCACGGAGGACGAGAATCTCTTTTGCCCTGCGTAGCGTTCCTGGCAGCGGGTAGAACCAGGCAGAGAATTCCCGGCTAGCAGCTTCCCTGTGGCCGGGAAGTGCAAACGTACACGTTTTCGGCCGAAAACGCGTTTTCCGGCGAAAACGCACACCACGGCTCTTTCTGAGAAAAAGTAAGCACGGAGGACGAGAATCGCTTTTGCCCTGCGTAGCGTTCCGGGCAGCGGGTAGAACCAGGCAGAGAATTCCCGGCTAGCAGCTTCCCTGTTGCCGGGAAGTGCAAACGTACACGTTTTCGGCCGAAAACGCGTTTACCGGCGAAAACGCACACCACGGCTCTTTCTGAGAAAAAGCAAGCACGGAGGACGAGAATCGCTTTTGCCCTGCGTAGCGTTCCGGGCAGCGGGTAGAACCAGGTAGAGAATTCCCGGCTAGCTGCTGCCCTGTGGCCGGGAAGTGCAAACGTACACGTTTTCGGCCGAAAACGCGTTTACCGGCGAAAACGCACACCACGGCTCTTTCTGAGAAAAAGCAAGCACGGAGGACGAGAATCTCTTTTGCCCTGCGTAGCGTTCCTGGCAGCGGGTAGAACCAGGCAGAGAATTCCCGGCTAGCAGCTTCCCTGTGGCCGGGAAGTGCAAACGTACACGTTTTCGGCCGAAAACGCGTTTTCCGGCGAAAACGCACACCACGGCTCTTTCTGAGAAAAAGTAAGCACGGAGGACGAGAATCGCTTTTGCCCTGCGTAGCGTTCCGGGCAGCGGGTAGAACCAGGCAGAGAATTCCCGGCTAGCAGCTTCCCTGTTGCCGGGAAGTGCAAACGTACACGTTTTCGGCCGAAAACGCGTTTACCGGCGAAAACGCACACCACGGCTCTTTCTGAGAAAAAGCAAGCACGGAGGACGAGAATCGCTTTTGCCCTGCGTAGCGTTCCGGGCAGCGGGTAGAACCAGGTAGAGAATTCCCGGCTAGCTGCTGCCCTGTGGCCGGGAAGTGCAAACGTACACGTTTTCGGCCGAAAACGCGTTTTCCGGCGAAAACGCACACCACGGCTCTTTCTGAGAAAAAGCAAGCACGGAGGACGAGAATCGCTTTTGCCCTGCGTAGCGTTCCGGGCAGCGGGTAGAACCAGGCAGAGAATTCCCGGCTAGCAGCTTCCCTGTGGCCGGGAAGTGCAAACGTACACGTTTTCGCCGAAAACACGTTTTCCGGCGAAAACGCACACCACGGCTCTTTCTGAGAAAAAGCAAGCACGGAGGACGAGAATCGCTTTTGCCCTGCGTAGCGTTCCGGGCAGCGGGTAGAACCAGGCAGAGAATTCCCGGCTAGCAGCTTCCCTGTGGCGGGGAAGTGCAAACGTACACGTTTTCGGCCGAAAACGCGTTTTCTGGCGAAAACGCACACCACGGCTCTTTCTGAGAAAAAGCAAGCACGGAGGACGAGAATCGCTTTTGCCCTGCGTAGCGTTCCGGGCAGCGGGTATAACCAGGCAGAGAATTCCCGGCTAGCAGCTTCCCTGTGACCGGGAAGTGCAAACGTACACGTTTTCGGCCGAAAACGCGTTTTCTGGCGAAAACGCACACCACGGCTCTTTCTGAGAAAAAGCAAGCACGGAGGACGAGAATCGCTTTTGCCCTGCGTAGTGTTCCGGGCAGCGGGTAGAACCAGGCAGAGAATTCCCGGCTAGCAGCTTCCCTGTGTCCGAGAAGTGCAAACGTACACGTTTTCGGCCGAAAACGCGTTTTCCGGCGAAAACGCACACCACGGCTCTTTCTGAGAAAAAGCAAGCACGGAGGACGAGAATCGCTTTTGCCCTGCGTAGCGTTCCGGGCAGCGGGTAGAACCAGGCAGAGAATTCCCGGCTAGCAGCTTCCCTGTGGCCGGGAAGTGCAAACGTACACGTTTTCGGACGAAAACGCGTTTACCGGCGAAAACGCACACCGCGGCTCTTTCTGAGAAAAAGCAAGCACGGAGGACGAGAATCGCTTTTGCCCTGCGTAGCGTTCCGGGCAGCGGGTAGAACCAGGCAGAGAATTCCCGGCTAGCAGCTTCCCTGTGGCCGGGAAGTGCAAACGTACACGTTTTCGGCCGAAAACGCGTTTTCCAGCGAAAACGAACACCACGGCTCTTTCTGGGAAAAAGCAAGCACGGAGGACGAGAATCGCTTTTGCCCTGCGTAGCGTTCCGGGCAGCGGGTAGAACCAGGCAGAGAATTCCCGGCTAGCAGCTTCCCTGTGGCCGGGAAGTGCAAACGTACACGTTTTCGGCCGAAAACGCGTTTTGCGGCGAAAACGCACACCACGGCTCTTTCTGAGAAAAAGCAAGCACGGAGGACGAGAATCGCTTTTGCCCTGCGTAGAGTTCTGAGCAGCGGGTAGAAATAGGCAGCGAATTGCCGGCTAGCAGCTTCCCTGTGGCCGGGAAGTGCAAACGTACACGTTTTCGGCCGAAAACGCGTTTTCCGGCGAAAACGCACACCACGGCTCTTTCTGAGAAAAAGCAAGCACGGATGACGAGAATCTCTTTTGCCCTGCGTAGCGTTCCTGGCAGCGGGTAGAACCAGGCAGAGAATTCCCGTCTAGCAGCTTCCCTGTGGCGGGGAAGTGCAAACGTACACGTTTTCGGCCGAAAACGCGTTTTCCGGCGAAAACGCACACCACGGCTCTTTCTGAGAAAAAGCAAGCACGGAGGACGAGAATCGCTTTTGCCCTGCGTAGCGTTCCGGGCAGCGGGTAGAACCAGGCAGAGAATTCCCGGCTAGCAGCTTCCCTGTGGCCGGGAAGTGCAAACGTACACGTTTTCGGCCGAAAACGCGTTTTCCGGCGAAAACGCACACCACGGCTCTTTCTGAGAAAAAGTAAGCACGGAGGACGAGAATCGCTTTTGCCCTGCGTAGCGTTCCGGGCAGCGGGTAGAACCAGGCAGAGAATTCCCGGCTAGCAGCTTCCCTGTTGCCGGGAAGTGCAAACGTACACGTTTTCGGCCGAAAACGCGTTTACCGGCGAAAACGCACACCACGGCTCTTTCTGAGAAAAAGCAAGCACGGAGGACGAGAATCGCTTTTGCCCTGCGTAGCGTTCCGGGCAGCGGGTAGAACCAGGTAGAGAATTCCCGGCTAGCTGCTGCCCTGTGGCCGGGAAGTGCAAACGTACACGTTTTCGGCCGAAAACGCGTTTTCCGGCGAAAACGCACACCACGGCTCTTTCTGAGAAAAAGCAAGCACGGAGGACGAGAATCGCTTTTGCCCTGCGTAGCGTTCCGGGCAGCGGGTAGAACCAGGCAGAGAATTCCCGGCTAGCAGCTTCCCTGTGGCCGGGAAGTGCAAACGTACACGTTTTCGCCGAAAACACGTTTTCCGGCGAAAACGCACACCACGGCTCTTTCTGAGAAAAAGCAAGCACGGAGGACGAGAATCGCTTTTGCCCTGCGTAGCGTTCCGGGCAGCGGGTAGAACCAGGCAGAGAATTCCCGGCTAGCAGCTTCCCTGTGGCCGGGAAGTGCAAACGTACACGTTTTCGGACGAAAACGCGTTTACCGGCGAAAACGCACACCGCGGCTCTTTCTGAGAAAAAGCAAGCACGGAGGACGAGAATCGCTTTTGCCCTGCGTAGCGTTCCGGGCAGCGGGTAGAACCAGGCAGAGAATTCCCGGCTAGCAGCTTCCCTGTGGCCGGGAAGTGCAAACGTACACGTTTTCGGCCGAAAACGCGTTTTCCAGCGAAAACGCACACCACGGCTCTTTCTGGGAAAAAGCAAGCACGGAGGACGAGAATCGCTTTTGCCCTGCGTAGCGTTCCGGGCAGCGGGTAGAACCAGGCAGAGAATTCCCGGCTAGCAGCTTCCCTGTGGCCGGGAAGTGCAAACGTACACGTTTTCGGCTGAAAACGCGTTTTCCGGCGAAAACGCACACCACGGCTCTTTCTGAGAAAAAGCAAGCACGGAGGACGAGAATCGCTTTTGCCCTGCGTAGCGTTCCGGGCAGCGGGTAGAACCAGGCAGAGAATTCCCGGCTAGCAGCTTCCCTGTGGCGGGAAGTGCAAACGTACACGTTTTCGGCCGAAAACGCGTTTTGCGGCGAAAACGCACACCACGGCTCTTTCTGAGAAAAAGCAAGCACGGAGGACGAGAATCGCTTTTGCCCTGCGTAGAGTTCTGAGCAGCGGGTAGAAATAGGCAGCGAATTGCCGGCTAGCAGCTTCCCTGTGGCCGGGAAGTGTAAACGTACAGGTTTTCGGCCGAAAACGCGTTTTCCGGCGAAAACGCACACCACGGCTCTTTCTGAGAAAAAGCAAGCACGGATGACGAGAATCTCTTTTGCCCTGCGTAGCGTTCCGGGCAGCGGGTAGAACCAGGCAGAGAATTCCCGGCTAGCAGCTTCCCTGTGGCCGGGAAGTGCAAACGTACACGTTTTCGGCCGAAAACGCGTTTTCTAGCGAAAACGCACACCACGGCTCTTTCTGAGAAAAAGCAAGCACGGAGGACGAGAATCGCTTTTGCCCTGCGTAGAGTTCTGAGCAGCGGGTAGAAATACGCAGCGAATTGCCTGCTAGCAGCTTCCCTGTGGCCGGGAAGTGCAAACGTACACGTTTTCGGCCGAAAACGCGTTTTCCGGCGAAAACGCACACCACGGCTCTTTCTGAGAAAAAGCAAGCACGGAGGACGAGAATCGCTTTTGCCCTGCGTAGCGTTCTGAGCAGCGGGTAGAAATAGGCAGCGAATTGCCGGCTAGCAGCTTCCCTGTGGCCGGGAAGTGCAAACGTACACGTTTTCGGCCGAAAACGCGTTTTCCGGCGAAAAAGCACACCATGGCTCTTTCTGAGAAAAAGCAAGCACGGAGGACGAGAATCGCTTTTGCCCTGCGTAGCGTTCCGGGCAGCGGGTAGAACCAGGCAGAGAATTCCCGGCTAGCAGCTTCCCTGTGGCGGGGAAGTGCAAACGTACACGTTTTCGGCCGAAAACGCGTTTTCCGGAGAAAAAGCACACCATGGCTCTTTCTGAGAAAAAGCAAGCACGGAGGACGAGAATCGCTTTTGCCCTGCGTAGCGTTCCGGGCAGCGGGTAGAACGAGGCAGAGAATTCCCGGCTAGCAGCTTCCCTGTGGCGGGGAAGTGCAAACGTACACGTTTTCGGCCGAAAACGCGTTTTCCGGCGAAAACGCACACCACGGCTCTTTCTGAGAAAAAGCAAGCACGGAGGACGAGAATCGCTTTTGCCCTGCGTAGCGTTCCGGGCAGCGGGTAGAACCAGGCAGAGAATTCCCGGCTAGCAGCTTCCCTGTGGCGGGGAAGTGCAAACGTACACGTTTTCGGCCGAAAACGCGTTTACCGGCGAAAACGCACACCACGGCTCTTTCTGAGAAAAAGCAAGCACGGAGGACGAGAATCGCTTTTGCCCTGCGTAGCGTTCCGGGCAGCGGGTAGAACCAGGCAGAGAATTCCCGGCTAGCAGCTTCCCTGTGGCGGGGAAGTGCAAACGTACACGTTTTCGGCCGAAAACGCGTTTTCTGGCGAAAACGCACACCACGGCTCTTTCTGTGAAAAAGCAAGCACGGAGGACGAGAATCGCTTTTGCCCTGCGTAGTGTTCCGGGCAGCGGGTAGAACCAGGCAGAGAATTCCCGGCTAGCAGCTTCCCTGTGGCCGAGAAGTGCAAACGTACACGTTTTCGGCCGAAAACGCGTTTTCCGGCGAAAACGCACACCACGGCTCTTTCTGAGAAAAAGCAAGCACGGAGGACGAGAATCGCTTTTGCCCTGCGTAGCGTTCCGGGCAGCGGGTAGAACCAGGCAGAGAATTCCCGGCTAGCAGCTTCCCTGTGGCCGGGAAGTGCAAACGTACACGTTTTCGCCGAAAACACGTTTTCCGGCGAAAACGCACACCACGGCTCTTTCTGAGAAAAAGCAAGCACGGAGGACGAGAATCGCTTTTGCCCTGCGTAGCGTTCCGGGCAGCGGGTAGAACCAGGCAGAGAATTCCCGGCTAGCAGCTTCCCTGTGGCCGGGAAGTGCAAACGTACACGTTTTCGGACGAAAACGCGTTTACCGGCGAAAACGCACACCGCGGCTCTTTCTGAGAAAAAGCAAGCACGGAGGACGAGAATCGCTTTTGCCCTGCGTAGCGTTCCGGGCAGCGGGTAGAACCAGGCAGAGAATTCCCGGCTAGCAGCTTCCCTGTGGCCGGGAAGTGCAAACGTACACGTTTTCGGCCGAAAACGCGTTTTCCAGCGAAAACGCACACCACGGCTCTTTCTGGGAAAAAGCAAGCACGGAGGACGAGAATCGCTTTTGCCCTGCGTAGCGTTCCGGGCAGCGGGTAGAACCAGGCAGAGAATTCCCGGCTAGCAGCTTCCCTGTGGCGGGGAAGTGCAAACGTACACGTTTTCGGCCGAAAACGCGTTTTGCGGCGAAAACGCACACCACGGCTCTTTCTGAGAAAAGGCAAGCACGGAGGACGAGAATCGCTTTTGCCCTGCGTAGAGTTCTGAGCAGCGGGTAGAAATAGGCAGCGAATTGCCGGCTAGCAGCTTCCCTGTGGCCGGGAAGTGCAAACGTACACGTTTTCGGCCGAAAACGCGTTTTCCAGCGAAAACGCACACCACGGCTCTTTCTGAGAAAAAGCAAGCACGGATGACGAGAATCTCTTTTGCCCTGCGTAGCGTTCCTGGCAGCGGGTAGAACCAGGCGGAGAATTCCCGTCTAGCAGCTTCCCTGTGGCAGGGAAGTGCAAACGTACACGTTTTCGGCCGAAAACGCGTTTTCCGGCGAAAACGCACACCACGGCTCTTTCTGAGAAAAAGCAAGCACGGAGGACGAGAATCGCTTTTGCCCTGCGTAGCGTTCCGGGCAGCGGGTAGAACCAGGCAGAGAATTCCCGGCTAGCAGCTTCCCTGTGGCCGGGAAGTGCAAACGTACACGTTTTCGGCCGAAAACGCGTTTTCCGGCGAAAACGCACACCACGGCTCTTTCTGAGAAAAAGTAAGCACGGAGGACGAGAATCGCTTTTGCCCTGCGTAGCGTTCCGGGCAGCGGGTAGAACCAGGCAGAGAATTCCCGGCTAGCAGCTTCCCTGTTGCCGGGAAGTGCAAACGTACACGTTTTCGGCCGAAAACGCGTTTACCGGCGAAAACGCACACCACGGCTCTTTCTGAGAAAAAGCAAGCACGGAGGACGAGAATCGCTTTTGCCCTGCGTAGCGTTCCGGGCAGCGGGTAGAACCAGGTAGAGAATTCCCGGCTAGCTGCTGCCCTGTGGCCGGGAAGTGCAAACGTACACGTTTTCGGCCGAAAACGCGTTTTCCGGCGAAAACGCACACCACGGCTCTTTCTGAGAAAAAGCAAGCACGGAGGACGAGAATCGCTTTTGCCCTGCGTAGCGTTCCGGGCAGCGGGTAGAACCAGGCAGAGAATTCCCGGCTAGCAGCTTCCCTGTGGCGGGGAAGTGCAAACGTACACGTTTTCGGCCGAAAACGCGTTTTCCGGCGAAAACGCACACCACGGCTCTTTCTGAGAAAAAGCAAGCACGGAGGACGAGAATCGCTTTTGCCCTGCGTAGCGTTGCGGGCAGCGGGTAGAACCAGGCAGAGAATTCCCGGCTAGCAGCTTCCCTGTGGCCGGGAAGTGCAAACGTACACGTTTTCGGCCGAAAACGCGTTTTCCGGCGAAAACGCACACCACGGCTCTTTCTGAGAAAAAGCAAGCACGGAGGACGAGAATCGCTTTTGCCCTGCGTAGCATTCCGGGCAGCGGTAGAACCAGGCAGAGAATTCCCGGCTAGCAGCTTCCCTGTGGCCGGGAAGTGCAAACGTACACGTTTTCGGCCGAAAACGCGTTTTCCCGCGAAAACGCACACCACGGCTCTTTCTGAGAAAAAGCAAGCACGGAGGACGAGAATCGCTTTTGCCCTGCGTAGCGTTCCGGGCAGCGGGTAGAACCAGGCAGAGAATTCCCGGCTAGCAGCTTCCCTGTGGCCGGGAAGTGCAAACGTACACGTTTTCGGCCGAAAACGCGTTTTCCGGCGAAAACGCACACCACGGCTCTTTCTGAGAAAAAGCAAGCACGGAGGACGAGAATCGCTTTTGCCCTGCGTAGCGTTCCGGGCAGCGGGTAGAACCAGGCAGAGAATTCCCGGCTAGCAGCTTCCCTGTGGCGGGGAAGTGCAAACGTACACGTTTTCGGCCGAAAACGCGTTTTCCGGCGAAAACGCACACCACGGCTCTTTCTGAGAAAAAGCAAGCACGGAGGACGAGAATCGCTTTTGCCCTGCGTAGAGTTCTGAGCAGCGGGTAGAAATACGCAGCGAATTGCCTGCTAGCAGCTTCCCTGTGGCCGGGAAGTGCAAACGTACACGTTTTCGGCCGAAAACGCGTTTTCCGGCGAAAACGCACACCACGGCTCTTTCTGAGAAAAAGCAAGCACGGAGGACGAGAATCGCTTTTGCCCTGCGTAGCGTTCCTGGCAGCGGGTAGAACCAGGCAGAGAATTCCCGTCTAGCAGCTTCCCTGTGGCGGGGAATTGCAAACGTACAGGTTTTCGGCCGAAAACGCGTTTTCCGGCGAAAACGCACACCACGGCTCTTTCTGAGAAAAAGCAAGCACGGAGGACGAGAATCGCTTTTGCCCTGCGTAGCGTTCCGGGCAGCGGGTAGAACCAGGCAGAGAATTCCCGGCTAGCAGCTTCCCTGTGGCCGGGAAGTGCAAACGTACACGTTTTCGGCCGAAAACGCGTTTTCCGGCGAAAAAGCACACCACGGCTCTTTCTGAGAAAAAGCAAGCACGGAGGACGAGAATCGCTTTTGCCCTGCGTAGCGCTCCGGGCAGCGGGTAGAACCAGGCAGAGAATTCCCGGCTAGCAGCTTCCCTGTGGCGGGGAAGTGCAAACGTACACGTTTTCGGCCGAAAACGCGTTTTCCCGCGAAAACGCACACCACGGCTCTTTCTGAGAAAAAGCAAGCACGGAGGACGAGAATCGCTTTTGCCCTGCGTAGCGTTCCGGGCAGCGGGTAGAACCAGGCAGAGAATTCCCGGCTAGCAGCTTCCCTGTGGCGGGGAAGTGTAAACGTACACGTTTTCGGCCGAAAACTCGTTTTCCGGCGAAAACGCACACCACGGCTCTTTCTGAGAAAAAGCAAGCACGGAGGACGAGAATCGCTTTTGCCCTGCGTAGTGTTCCGGGCAGCGGGTAGAACCAGGCAGAGAATTCCCGGCTAGCAGCTTCCCTGTGGCCGGGAAGTGCAAACGTACACGTTTTCGGCCGAAAACGCGTTTTCCCGCGAAAACGCACACCACGGCTCTTTCTGAGAAAAAGCAAGCACGGAGGACGAGAATCGCTTTTGCCCTGCGTAGTGTTCCGGGCAGCGGGTAGAACCAGGCAGAGAATTCCCGGCTAGCAGCTTCCCTGTGGCGGGGAAGTGCAAACGTACACGTTTTCGGCCGAAAACGCGTTTTCCGGCGAAAACGCACACCACGGCTCTTTCTGAGAAAAAGCAAGCACGGAGGACGAGAATCGCTTTTGCCCTGCGTAGAGTTCTGAGCAGCGGGTAGAAATAGGCAGCGAATTGCCGGATAGCAGCTTCCCTGTGGCCGGGAAGTGCAAATGTACACGTTTTCGGCCGAAAACGCGTTTTCCGGCGAAAACGCACACCACGGCTCTTTCTGAGAAAAAGCAAGCACGGAGGACGAGAATCGCTTTTGCCCTGCGTAGCGTTCCGGGCAGCGGGTAGAACCAGGCAGAGAATTCCCGGCTAGCAGCTTCCCTGTGGCGGGGAAGAGCAAACGTACACGTTTTCGGCCGAAAACGCGTTTTCTGGCGAAAACGCACACCACGGCTCTTTCTGAGAAAAAGCAAGCACGGAGGACGAGAATCGCTTTTGCCCTGCGTAGCGTTCCGGGCAGCGGGTAGAACCAGGCAGAGAATTCCCGGCTAGCAGCTTCCCTGTGGCGGGGAAGTGCAAACGTACACGTTTTCGGCCGAAAACGCGTTTTCCGGCGAAAACGCACACCACGACTCTTTCTGAGAAAAAGCAAGCACGGAGGACGAGAATCGCTTTTGCCCTGCGTAGAGTTCCGAGCAGCGGGTAGAAATAGGCAGCGAATTGCCGGCTAGCAGCTTCCCTGTGGCCGGGAAGTGCAAACGTACACGTTTTCGGCCGAAAACGCGTTTTCCGGCGAAAAAGCACACCACGGCTCTTTCTGAGAAAAAGCAAGCACGGAGGACGAGAATCGCTTTTGCCCTGCGTAGCGCTCCGGGCAGCGGGTAGAACCAGGCAGAGAATTCCCGGCTAGCAGCTTCCCTGTGGCGGGGAAGTGCAAACGTACACGTTTTCGGCCGAAAACGCCTTTACCGGCGAAAACGCACACCACGGCTCTTTCTGAGAAAAAGCAAGCACGGAGGACGAGAATCGCTTTTGCCCTGCGTAGCGTTCCGGGCAGCGGGTAGAACCAGGCAGAGAATTCCCGGCTAGCAGCTTCCCTGTGGCCGGGAAGTGCAAACGTACACGTTTTCGGCCGAAAACGCGTTTTCCGGCGAAAACGCACACCACGGCTCTTTCTGAGAAAAAGCAAGCACGGAGGACGAGAATCGCTTTTGCCCAGCGTAGAGTTCTGAGCAGCGGGTAGAAATAGGCAGCGAATTGCCGGCTAGCAGCTTCCCTGTGGCCGGGAAGTGCAAACGTACACGTTTTCGGCCGAAAACGCGTTTTCCGGCGAAAACGCACACCACGGCTCTTTCTGAGAAAAAGCAAGCACGGAGGACGAGAATCGCTTTTGCCCTGCGTAGCGTTCCGGGCAGCGGGTAGAACCAGGCAGAGAATTCCCGGCTAGCAGCTTCCCTGTGGCGGGGAAGTGCAAACGTACACGTTTTCGGCCGAAAACGCGTTTTCTGGCGAAAACGCACACCACGGCTCTTTCTGAGAAAAAGCAAGCACGGAGGACGAGAATCGCTTTTGCCCTGCGTAGCGTTCCGGGCAGCGGGTAGAACCAGGCAGAGAATTCCCGGCTAGCAGCTTCCCTGTGGCGGGGAAGAGCAAACGTACACGTTTTCGGCCGAAAACGCGTTTTCTGGCGAAAACGCACACCACGGCTCTTTCTGAGAAAAAGCAAGCACGGAGGACGAGAATCGCTTTTGCCCTGCGTAGTGATCCGGGCAGCGGGTAGAACCAGGCAGAGAATTCCCGGCTAGCAGCTTCCCTGTGGCCGGGAAGTGCAAACGTACACGTTTTCGCCGAAAACGCGTTTTCCGGCGAAAACGCACACCACGGCTCTTTCTGAGAAAAAGCAAGCACGGAGGACGAGAATCGCTTTTGCCCTGCGTAGCGTTCCGGGCAGCGGGTAGAACCAGGCAGAGAATTCCCGTCTAGCAGCTTCCCTGTGGCCGGGAAGTGCAAACGTACACGTTTTCGGCCGAAAACGCGTTTACCGCCGAAAACGCACACCACGGCTCTTTCTGAGAAAAAGCAAGCACGGAGGACGAGAATCGCTTTTGCCCTGCGTAGCGTTCCGGGCAGCGGGTAGAACCAGGCAGAGAATTCCCGGCTAGCAGCTTCCCTGTGGCGGGGAAGTGCAAACGTACACGTTTTCGGCCGAAAACGCGTTTTCCGGCGAAAACGCACACCACGACTCTTTCTGAGAAAAAGCAAGCACGGAGGACGAGAATCGCTTTTGCCCTGCGTAGAGTTCCGAGCAGCGGGTAGAAATAGGCATCGAATTGCCGGCTAGCAGCTTCCCTGTGGCCGGGAAGTGCAAACGTACGCGTTTTCGGCCGAAAACGCGTTTTCCGGCGAAAACGCACACCACGGCTCTTTCTGAGAAAAAGCAAGCACGGAGGACGAGAATCGCTTTTGCCCTGCGTAGCGTTCCTTACAGCGGGTAGAACCAGGCAGAGAATTCCCGTCTAGCAGCTTCCCTGTGGCGGGGAAGTGCAAACGTACACGTTTTCGGCCGAAAACGCGTTTTCCGGCGAAAACGCACACCACGGCTCTTTCTGAGAAAAAGCAAGCACGGAGGACGAGAATCGTTTTTGCCCTGCGTAGCGTTCCGGGCAGCGGGTAGAACCAGGCAGAGAATTCCCGGCTAGCAGCTTCCCTGTTGCCGGGAAGTGCAAACGTACACGTTTTCGGCCGAAAACGCGTTTTCCGGCGAAAACGCACACCACGGCTCTTTCTGAGAAAAAGCAAGCACGGAGGACGAGAATCGCTTTTGCCCTGCGTAGCGTTCCGGGCAGCGGGTAGAACCAGGCAGCGAATTGCCTGCTAGCAGCTTCCCTGTGGCCGGGAAGTGCAAACGTACACGTTTTCGGCCGAAAACGCGTTTTCTGGCGAAAACGCACACCACGGCTCTTTCTAGAGAAAAAGCAAGCACGGAGGACGAGAATCGCTTTTGCCCTGCGTAGTGTTCCGGGCAGCGGGTAGAACCAGGCAGAGAATTCCCGGCTAGCAGCTTCCCTGTGGCCGGGAAGTGCAAACGTACACGTTTTCGGCCGAAAACGCGTTTTCCGGCGAAAACGCACACCACGGCTCTTTCTGAGAAAAAGCAAGCACGGAGGACGAGAATCGCTTTTGCCCTGCGTAGCATTCCGGGCAGCGGTAGAACCAGGCAGAGAATTCCCGGCTAGCAGCTTCCCTGTGGCCGGGAAGTGCAAACGTACACGTTTTCGGCCGAAAACGCGTTTTCCCGCGAAAACGCACACCACGGCTCTTTCTGAGAAAAAGCAAGCACGGAGGACGAGAATCGCTTTTGCCCTGCGTAGCGTTCCGGGCAGCGGGTAGAACCAGGCAGAGAATTCCCGGCTAGCAGCTTCCCTGTGGCCGGGAAGTGCAAACGTACACGTTTTCGGCCGAAAACGCGTTTCCGGCGAAAACGCACACCACGGCTCTTTCTGAGAAAAAGCAAGCACGGAGGACGAGAATCGCTTTTGCCCTGCGTAGCGTTCCTGGCAGCGGGTAGAACCAGGCAGAGAATTCCCGTCTAGCAGCTTCCCTGTGGCGGGGAAGTGCAAACGTACACGTTTTCGGCCGAAAACGCGTTTTCCGGCGAAAACGCACACCACGGCTCTTTCTGAGAAAAAGCAAGCACGGAGGACGAGAATCGCTTTTGCCCTGCGTAGCGTTCCGGGCAGCGGGTAGAACCAGGCAGAGAATTCCCGGCTAGCAGCTTCCCTGTGGCCGGGAAGTGCAAACGTACACGTTTTCGGCCGAAAACGCGTTTTCCGGCGAAAAAGCACACCATGGCTCTTTCTGCGAAAAAGCAAGCACGGAGGACGAGAATCGCTTTTGCCCTGCGTAGCGCTCCGGGCAGCGGGTAGAACCAGGCAGAGAATTCCCGGCTAGCAGCTTCCCTGTGGCGGGGAAGTGCAAACGTACACGTTTTCGGCCGAAAACGCGTTTACCGGCGAAAACGCACACCACGGCTCTTTCTGAGAAAAAGCAAGCACGGAGGACGAGAATCGCTTTTGCCCTGCGTAGCGTTCCGGGCAGCGGGTAGAACCAGGCAGAGAATTCCCGGTTAGCAGCTTCCCTGTGGCGGGGAAGTGCAAACGTACACGTTTTCGGCCGAAAACGCGTTTTACGGCGAAAACGCACACCACGGCTCTTTCTGAGAAAAAGCAAGCACGGAGGACGAGAATCGCTTTTGCCCTGCGTAGCGTTCCGGGCAGCGGGTAGAACCAGGCAGAGAATTCCCGTCTAGCAGCTTCCCTGTGGCGGGGAAGTGCAAACGTACACGTTTTCGGCCGAAAACTCGTTTTCCGGCGAAAACGCACACCACGGCTCTTTCTGAGAAAAAGCAAGCACGGAGGACGAGAATCGCTTTTGCCCTGCGTAGCGTTCCGGGCAGCGGGTAGAACCAGGCAGAAAATTCCCGGCTAGCAGCTTCCCTGTGGCGGGGAAGTGCAAACGTACACGTTTTCGGCCGAAAACGCGTTTTCTAGCGAAAACGCACACCACGGCTCTTTCTGAGAAAAAGCAAGCACGGAGGACGAGAATCGCTTTTGCCCTGCGTAGTGTTCCGGGCAGCGGGTAGAACCAGGCAGAGAATTCCCGGCTAGCAGCTTCCCTGTGGCCGGGAAGTGCAAACGTACACGTTTTCGCCGAAAACGCGTTTTCCGGCGAAAACGCACACCACGGCTCTTTCTGAGAAAAACAAGCACGGAGGACGAGAATCGCTTTTGCCCTGCGTAGCGTTCCTGGCAGCGGGTAGAACCAGGCAGAGAATTCCCGTCTAGCAGCTTCCCTGTGGCCGGGAAGTGCAAACGTACACGTTTTCGGCCGAAAACGCGTTTTCCGGCGAAAACGCACACCACGGCTCTTTCTGAGAAAAAGCAAGCACGGAGGACGAGAACCGCTTTTGCCCTGCGTAGCGTTCCGGGCAGCGGGTAGAACCAGGCAGAGAATTCCCGGCTAGCAGCTTCCCTGTGGCGGGGAAGTGCAAACGTACACGTTTTCGGCCGAAAACGCGTTTTCCGGCGAAAACGCACACCACGACTCTTTCTGAGAAAAAGCAAGCACGGAGGACGAGAATCGCTTTTGCCCTGCGTAGAGTTCCGAGCAGCGGGTAGAAATAGGCAGCGAATTGCCGGCTAGCAGCTTCCCTGTGGCCGGGAAGTGCAAACGTACACGTTTTCGGCCGAAAACGCGTTTTCCGGCGAAAACGCACACCACGGCTCTTTCTGAGAAAAAGCAAGCACGGAGGACGAGAATCGCTTTTGCCCTGCGTAGCGTTCCTTACAGCGGGTAGAACCAGGCAGAGAATTCCCGTCTAGCAGCTTCCCTGTGGCGGGGAAGTGCAAACGTACACGTTTTCGGCCGAAAACGCGTTTTCCGGCGAAAACGCACACCACGGCTCTTTCTGAGAAAAAGCAAGCACGGAGGACGAGAATCGCTTTTGCCCTGCGTAGCGTTCCGGGCAGCGGGTAGAACCAGGCAGAGAATTCCCGTCTAGCAGCTTCCCTGTGGCGGGGAAGTGCAAACGTACACGTTTTCGGCCGAAAACGCGTTTTCCGGCGAAAACGCACACCACGGCTCTTTCTGAGAAAAAGCAAGCACGGAGGACGAGAATCGCTTTTGCCCTGCGTAGTGATCCGGGCAGCGGGTAGAACCAGGCAGAGAATTCCCGGCTAGCAGCTTCCCTGTGGCCGGGAAGTGCAAACGTACACGTTTTCGCCGAAAACGCGTTTTCCGGCGAAAACGCACACCACGGCTCTTTCTGAGAAAAAGCAAGCACGGAGGACGAGAATCGCTTTTGCCCTGCGTAGCGTTCCGGGCAGCGGGTAGAACCAGGCAGAGAATTCCCGTCTAGCAGCTTCCCTGTGGCCGGGAAGTGCAAACGTACACGTTTTCGGCCGAAAACGCGTTTACCGCCGAAAACGCACACCACGGCTCTTTCTGAGAAAAAGCAAGCACGGAGGACGAGAATCGCTTTTGCCCTGCGTAGCGTTCCGTGCAGCGGGTAGAACCAGGCAGAGAATTCCCGGCTAGCAGCTTCCCTGTGGCGGGGAAGTGCAAACGTACACGTTTTCGGCCGAAAACGCGTTTTCCGGCGAAAACGCACACCACGACTCTTTCTGAGAAAAAGCAAGCACGGAGGACGAGAATCGCTTTTGCCCTGCGTAGAGTTCCGGGCAGCGGGTAGAAATAGGCAGCGAATTGCCGGCTAGCAGCTTCCCTGTGGCCGGGAAGTGCAAACGTACGCGTTTTCGGCCGAAAACGCGTTTTCCGGCGAAAACGCACACCACGGCTCTTTCTGAGAAAAAGCAAGCACGGAGGACGAGAATCGCTTTTGCCCTGCGTAGCGTTCCTTACAGCGGGTAGAACCAGGCAGAGAATTCCCGTCTAGCAGCTTCCCTGTGGCGGGGAAGTGCAAACGTACACGTTTTCGGCCGAAAACGCGTTTTCCGGCGAAAACGCACACCACGGCTCTTTCTGAGAAAAAGCAAGCACGGAGGACGAGAATCGCTTTTGCCCTGCGTAGCGTTCCGGGCAGCGGGTAGAACCAGGCAGAGAATTCCCGGCTAGCAGCTTCCCTGTGGCGGGGAAGTGCAAACGTACACGTTTTCGGCCGAAAACGCGTTTACCGGCGAAAACGCACACCACGGCTCTTTCTGAGAAAAAGCAAGCACGGAGGACGAGAATCGCTTTTGCCCTGCGTAGCGTTCCGGGCAGCGGGTAGAACCAGGCAGAGAATTCCCGGTTAGCAGCTTCCCTGTGGCGGGGAAGTGCAAACGTACACGTTTTCGGCCGAAAACGCGTTTTACGGCGAAAACGCACACCACGGCTCTTTCTGAGAAAAAGCAAGCACGGAGGACGAGAATCGCTTTTGCCCTGCGTAGCGTTCCGGGCAGCGGGTAGAACCAGGCAGAGAATTCCCGTCTAGCAGCTTCCCTGTGGCGGGGAAGTGCAAACGTACACGTTTTCGGCCGAAAACTCGTTTTCCGGCGAAAACGCACACCACGGCTCTTTCTGAGAAAAAGCAAGCACGGAGGACGAGAATCGCTTTTGCCCTGCGTAGCGTTCCGGGCAGCGGGTAGAACCAGGCAGAAAATTCCCGGCTAGCAGCTTCCCTGTGGCGGGGAAGTGCAAACGTACACGTTTTCGGCCGAAAACGCGTTTTCTAGCGAAAACGCACACCACGGCTCTTTCTGAGAAAAAGCAAGCACGGAGGACGAGAATCGCTTTTGCCCTGCGTAGCGTTCCGGGCAGCGGGTAGAACCAGGCAGAGAATTCCCGGCTAGCAGCTTCCCTGTGGCCGGGAAGTGCAAACGTACACGTTTTCGCCGAAAACGCGTTTTCCGGCGAAAACGCACACCACGGCTCTTTCTGAGAAAAAGCAAGCACGGAGGACGAGAATCGCTTTTGCCCTGCGTAGCGTTCCGGGCAGCGGGTAGAACCAGGCAGAGAATTCCCGTCTAGCAGCTTCCCTGTGGCCGGGAAGTGCAAACGTACACGTTTTCGGCCGAAAACGCGTTTTCCGGCGAAAACGCACACCACGGCTCTTTCTGAGAAAAAGCAAGCACGGAGGACGAGAACCGCTTTTGCCCTGCGTAGCGTTCCGGGCAGCGGGTAGAACCAGGCAGAGAATTCCCGGCTAGCAGCTTCCCTGTGGCGGGGAAGTGCAAACGTACACGTTTTCGGCCGAAAACGCGTTTTCCGGCGAAAACGCACACCACGACTCTTTCTGAGAAAAAGCAAGCACGGAGGACGAGAATCGCTTTTGCCCTGCGTAGAGTTCCGAGCAGCGGGTAGAAATAGGCAGCGAATTGCCGGCTAGCAGCTTCCCTGTGGCCGGGAAGTGCAAACGTACACGTTTTCGGCCGAAAACGCGTTTTCCGGCGAAAACGCACACCACGGCTCTTTCTGAGAAAAAGCAAGCACGGAGGACGAGAATCGCTTTTGCCCTGCGTAGCGTTCCTTACAGCGGGTAGAACCAGGCAGAGAATTCCCGTCTAGCAGCTTCCCTGTGGCGGGGAAGTGCAAACGTACACGTTTTCGGCCGAAAACGCGTTTTCCGGCGAAAACGCACACCACGGCTCTTTCTGAGAAAAAGCAAGCACGGAGGACGAGAATCGCTTTTGCCCTGCGTAGCGTTCCGGGCAGCGGGTAGAACCAGGCAGAGAATTCCCGTCTAGCAGCTTCCCTGTGGCGGGGAAGTGCAAACGTACACGTTTTCGGCCGAAAACGCGTTTTCCGGCGAAAACGCACACCACGGCTCTTTCTGAGAAAAAGCAAGCACGGAGGACGAGAATCGCTTTTGCCCTGCGTAGTGATCCGGGCAGCGGGTAGAACCAGGCAGAGAATTCCCGGCTAGCAGCTTCCCTGTGGCCGGGAAGTGCAAACGTACACGTTTTCGCCGAAAACGCGTTTTCCGGCGAAAACGCACACCACGGCTCTTTCTGAGAAAAAGCAAGCACGGAGGACGAGAATCGCTTTTGCCCTGCGTAGCGTTCCGGGCAGCGGGTAGAACCAGGCAGAGAATTCCCGTCTAGCAGCTTCCCTGTGGCCGGGAAGTGCAAACGTACACGTTTTCGGCCGAAAACGCGTTTACCGCCGAAAACGCACACCACGGCTCTTTCTGAGAAAAAGCAAGCACGGAGGACGAGAATCGCTTTTGCCCTGCGTAGCGTTCCGTGCAGCGGGTAGAACCAGGCAGAGAATTCCCGGCTAGCAGCTTCCCTGTGGCGGGGAAGTGCAAACGTACACGTTTTCGGCCGAAAACGCGTTTTCCGGCGAAAACGCACACCACGACTCTTTCTGAGAAAAAGCAAGCACGGAGGACGAGAATCGCTTTTGCCCTGCGTAGAGTTCCGGGCAGCGGGTAGAAATAGGCAGCGAATTGCCGGCTAGCAGCTTCCCTGTGGCCGGGAAGTGCAAACGTACGCGTTTTCGGCCGAAAACGCGTTTTCCGGCGAAAACGCACACCACGGCTCTTTCTGAGAAAAAGCAAGCACGGAGGACGAGAATCGCTTTTGCCCTGCGTAGCGTTCCTTACAGCGGGTAGAACCAGGCAGAGAATTCCCGTCTAGCAGCTTCCCTGTGGCGGGGAAGTGCAAACGTACACGTTTTCGGCCGAAAACGCGTTTTCCGGCGAAAACGCACACCACGGCTCTTTCTGAGAAAAAGCAAGCACGGAGGACGAGAATCGCTTTTGCCCTGCGTAGCGTTCCGGGCAGCGGGTAGAACCAGGCAGAGAATTCCCGGCTAGCAGCTTCCCTGTGGCCGGGAAGTGCAAACGTACACGTTTTCGGCCGAAAACGCGTTTTCCGGCGAAAACGCACACCACGGCTCTTTCTGAGAAAAAGCAAGCACGGAGGACGAGAATCGCTTTTGCCCTGCGTAGCGTTCCGGGCAGCGGGTAGAACCAGGCAGAGAATTCCCGGCTAGCAGCTTCCCTGTGGCCGGGAAGTGCAAACGTACACGTTTTCGGCCGAAAACGCGTTTTCTGGCGAAAACGCACACCACGGCTCTTTCTAGAGAAAAAGCAAGCACGGAGGACGAGAATCGCTTTTGCCCTGCGTAGCGTTCCGGGCAGCGGGTAGAACCAGGCAGAGAATTCCCGTCTAGCAGCTTCCCTGTGGCGGGGAAGTGCAAACGTACACGTTTTCGGCCGAAAACGCGTTTTCCGGCGAAAACGCACACCACGGCTCTTTCTGAGAAAAAGCAAGCACGGAGGACGAGAATCGCTTTTGCCCTGCGTAGCGTTCCGGGCAGCGGGTAGAACCAGGCAGAGAATTCCCGGCTAGCAGCTTCCCTGTGGCCGGGAAGTGCAAACGTACACGTTTTCGGCCGAAAACGCGTTTTCTGGCGAAAACGCACACCACGGCTCTTTCTAGAGAAAAAGCAAGCACGGAGGACGAGAATCGCTTTTGCCCTGCGTAGCGTTCCGGGCAGCGGGTAGAACCAGGCAGAGAATTCCCGGCTAGCAGCTTCCCTGTGGCCGGGAAGTGCAAACGTACACGTTTTCGGCCGAAAACGCGTTTTCCGGCGAAAACGCACACCACGGCTCTTTCTGAGAAAAAGCAAGCACGGAGGACGAGAATCGCTTTTGCCCTGCGTAGCATTCCGGGCAGCGGTAGAACCAGGCAGAGAATTCCCGGCTAGCAGCTTCCCTGTGGCCGGGAAGTGCAAACGTACACGTTTTCGGCCGAAAACGCGTTTTCCCGCGAAAACGCACACCACGGCTCTTTCTGAGAAAAAGCAAGCACGGAGGACGAGAATCGCTTTTGCCCTGCGTAGCGTTCCGGGCAGCGGGTAGAACCAGGCAGAGAATTCCCGGCTAGCAGCTTCCCTGTGGCCGGGAAGTGCAAACGTACACGTTTTCGGCCGAAAACGCGTTTTCCGGCGAAAACGCACACCACGGCTCTTTCTGAGAAAAAGCAAGCACGGAGGACGAGAATCGCTTTTGCCCTGCGTAGTGATCCGGGCAGCGGGTAGAACCAGGCAGAGAATTCCCGGCTAGCAGCTTCCCTGTGGCCGGGAAGTGCAAACGTACACGTTTTCGCCGAAAACGCGTTTTCCGTCGAAAACGCACACCACGGCTCTTTCTGAGAAAAAGCAAGCACGGAGGACGAGAATCGCTTTTGCCCTGCGTAGCGTTCCGGGCAGCGGGTAGAACCAGGCAGAGAATTCCCGTCTAGCAGCTTCCCTGTGGCCGGGAAGTGCAAACGTACACGTTTTCGGCCGAAAACGCGTTTACCGCCGAAAACGCACACCACGGCTCTTTCTGAGAAAAAGCAAGCACGGAGGACGAGAATCGCTTTTGCCCTGCGTAGCGTTCCGTGCAGCGGGTAGAACCAGGCAGAGAATTCCCGGCTAGCAGCTTCCCTGTGGCGGGGAAGTGCAAACGTACACGTTTTCGGCCGAAAACGCGTTTTCCCGCGAAAACGCACACCACGACTCTTTCTGAGAAAAAGCAAGCACGGAGGACGAGAATCGCTTTTGCCCTGCGTAGAGTTCCGGGCAGCGGGTAGAAATAGGCAGCGAATTGCCGGCTAGCAGCTTCCCTGTGGCCGGGAAGTGCAAACGTACGCGTTTTCGGCCGAAAACGCGTTTTCCGGCGAAAACGCACACCACGGCTCTTTCTGAGAAAAAGCAAGCACGGAGGACGAGAATCGCTTTTGCCCTGCGTAGCGTTCCTTACAGCGGGTAGAACCAGGCAGAGAATTCCCGTCTAGCAGCTTCCCTGTGGCGGGGAAGTGCAAACGTACACGTTTTCGGCCGAAAACGCGTTTTCCGGCGAAAACGCACACCACGGCTCTTTCTGAGAAAAAGCAAGCACGGAGGACGAGAATCGCTTTTGCCCTGCGTAGCGTTCCGGGCAGCGGGTAGAACCAGGCAGAGAATTCCCGTCTAGCAGCTTCCCTGTGGCGGGGAAGTGCAAACGTACACGTTTTCGGCCGAAAACGCGTTTTCCGGCGAAAACGCACACCACGGCTCTTTCTGAGAAAAAGCAAGCACGGAGGACGAGAATCGCTTTTGCCCTGCGTAGCGTTCCGGGCAGCGGGTAGAACCAGGCAGAGAATTCCCGGCTAGCAGCTTCCCTGTTGCCGGGAAGTGCAAACGTACACGTTTTCGGCCGAAAACGCGTTTTCCGGCGAAAACGCACACCACGGCTCTTTCTGAGAAAAAGCAAGCACGGAGGACGAGAATCGCTTTTGCCCTGCGTAGTGATCCGGGCAGCGGGTAGAACCAGGCAGAGAATTCCCGGCTAGCAGCTTCCCTGTGGCCGGGAAGTGCAAACGTACACGTTTTCGCCGAAAACGCGTTTTCTGGCGAAAACGCACACCACGGCTCTTTCTAGAGAAAAAGCAAGCACGGAGGACGAGAATCGCTTTTGCCCTGCGTAGCGTTCCGGGCAGCGGGTAGAACCAGGCAGAGAATTCCCGGCTAGCAGCTTCCCTGTGGCCGGGAAGTGCAAACGTACACGTTTTCGGCCGAAAACGCGTTTTCCGGCGAAAACGCACACCACGGCTCTTTCTGAGAAAAAGCAAGCACGGAGGACGAGAATCGCTTTTGCCCTGCGTAGCATTCCGGGCAGCGGTAGAACCAGGCAGAGAATTCCCGGCTAGCAGCTTCCCTGTGGCCGGGAAGTGCAAACGTACACGTTTTCGGCCGAAAACGCGTTTTCCGGCGAAAACGCACACCACGGCTCTTTCTGAGAAAAAGCAAGCACGGAGGACGAGAATCGCTTTTGCCCTGCGTAGCGTTCCGGGCAGCGGGTAGAACCAGGCAGAGAATTCCCGGCTAGCAGCTTCCCTGTGGCCGGGAAGTGCAAACGTACACGTTTTCGGCCGAAAACGCGTTTTCCGGCGAAAACGCACACCACGGCTCTTTCTGAGAAAAAGCAAGCACGGAGGACGAGAATCGCTTTTGCCCTGCGTAGAGTTCTGAGCAGCGGGTAGAAATACGCAGCGAATTGCCTGCTAGCAGCTTCCCTGTGGCCGGGAAGTGCAAACGTACAAGTTTTCGGCCGAAAACGCGTTTTCCGGCGAAAACGCACACCACGGCTCTTTCTGAGAAAAAGCAAGCACGGAGGACGAGAATCGCTTTTGCCCTGCGTAGCGTTCCTGGCAGCGGGTAGAACCAGGCAGAGAATTCCCGGCTAGCAGCTTCCCTTTGGCGGGGAAGTGCAAACGTACACGTTTTCGGCCGAAAACGCGTTTTCCGGCGAAAACGCACACCACGGCTCTTTCTGAGAAAAAGCAAGCACGGAGGACGAGAATCGCTTTTGCCCTGCGTAGCGTTCCGGGCAGCGGGTAGAACCAGGCAGAGAATTCCCGGCTAGCAGCTTCCCTGTGGCGGGGAAGTGCAAACGTACACGTTTTCGGCCGAAAACGCGTTTACCGGCGAAAACGCACACCACGGCTCTTTCTGAGAAAAAGCAAGCACGGAGGACGAGAATCGCTTTTGCCCTGCGTAGCGTTCCGGGCAGCGGGTAGAACCAGGCAGAGAATTCCCGGCTAGCAGCTTCCCTGTGGCCGGGAAGTGCAAACGTACACGTTTTCGGCCGAAAACGCGTTTACCGGCGAAAACGCACACCACGGCTCTTTCTGAGAAAAAGCAAGCACGGAGGACGAGAATCGCTTTTGCCCTGCGTAGTGTTCCGGGCAGCGGGTAGAACCAGGCAGAGAATTCCCGGCTAGCAGCTTCCCTGTGGCCGGGAAGTGCAAACGTACACGTTTTCGGCCGAAAACGCGTTTTCCCGCGAAAACGCACACCACGGCTCTTTCTGAGAAAAAGCAAGCACGGAGGACGAGAATCGCTTTTGCCCTGCGTAGTGTTCCGGGCAGCGGGTAGAACCAGGCAGAGAATTCCCGGCTAGCAGCTTCCCTGTGGCGGGGAAGTGCAAACGTACACGTTTTCGGCCGAAAACGCGTTTTACGGCGAAAACGCACACCACGGCTCTTTCTGAGAAAAAGCAAGCACGGAGGACGAGAATCGCTTTTGCCCTGCGTAGAGTTCTGAGCAGCGGGTAGAAATAGGCAGCGAATTCCCGTCTAGCAGCTTCCCTGTGGCGGGGAAGTGCAAACGTACACGTTTTCGGCCGAAAACGCGTTTACCGGCGAAAACGCACACCACGGCTCTTTCTGAGAAAAAGCAAGCACGGAGGACGAGAATCGCTTTTGCCCTGCGTAGCGTTCCGGGCAGCGGGTAGAACCAGGCAGAGAATTCCCGGCTAGCAGCTTCCCTGTGGCCGGGAAGTGCAAACGTACACGTTTTCGGCCGAAAACGCGTTTTCTGGCGAAAACGCACACCACGGCTCTTTCTAGAGAAAAAGCAAGCACGGAGGACGAGAATCGCTTTTGCCCTGCGTAGTGTTCCGGGCAGCGGGTAGAACCAGGCAGAGAATTCCCGGCTAGCAGCTTCCCTGTGGCCGGGAAGTGCAAACGTACACGTTTTCGGCCGAAAACGCGTTTTCCGGCGAAAACGCACACCACGGCTCTTTCTGAGAAAAAGCAAGCACGGAGGACGAGAATCGCTTTTGCCCTGCGTAGCATTCCGGGCAGCGGTAGAACCAGGCAGAGAATTCCCGGCTAGCAGCTTCCCTGTGGCCGGGAAGTGCAAACGTACACGTTTTCGGCCGAAAACGCGTTTTCCGGCGAAAACGCACACCACGGCTCTTTCTGAGAAAAAGCAAGCACGGAGGACGAGAATCGCTTTTGCCCTGCGTAGCGTTCCGGGCAGCGGGTAGAACCAGGCAGAGAATTCCCGGCTAGCAGCTTCCCTGTGGCCGGGAAGTGCAAACGTACACGTTTTCGGCCGAAAACGCGTTTTCCGGCGAAAACGCACACCACGGCTCTTTCTGAGAAAAAGCAAGCACGGAGGACGAGAATCGCTTTTGCCCTGCGTAGAGTTCTGAGCAGCGGGTAGAAATACGCAGCGAATTGCCTGCTAGCAGCTTCCCTGTGGCCGGGAAGTGCAAACGTACAAGTTTTCGGCCGAAAACGCGTTTTCCGGCGAAAACGCACACCACGGCTCTTTCTGAGAAAAAGCAAGCACGGAGGACGAGAATCGCTTTTGCCCTGCGTAGCGTTCCTGGCAGCGGGTAGAACCAGGCAGAGAATTCCCGGCTAGCAGCTTCCCTTTGGCGGGGAAGTGCAAACGTACACGTTTTCGGCCGAAAACGCGTTTTCCGGCGAAAACGCACACCACGGCTCTTTCTGAGAAAAAGCAAGCACGGAGGACGAGAATCGCTTTTGCCCTGCGTAGCGTTCCGGGCAGCGGGTAGAACCAGGCAGAGAATTCCCGGCTAGCAGCTTCCCTGTGGCGGGGAAGTGCAAACGTACACGTTTTCGGCCGAAAACGCGTTTACCGGCGAAAACGCACACCACGGCTCTTTCTGAGAAAAAGCAAGCACGGAGGACGAGAATCGCTTTTGCCCTGCGTAGTGTTCCGGGCAGCGGGTAGAACCAGGCAGAGAATTCCCGGCTAGCAGCTTCCCTGTGGCGGGGAAGTGCAAACGTACACGTTTTCGGCCGAAAACGCGTTTTCCCGCGAAAACGCACACCACGGCTCTTTCTGAGAAAAAGCAAGCACGGAGGACGAGAATCGCTTTTGCCCTGCGTAGCGTTCCGGGCAGCGGGTAGAACCAGGCAGAGAATTCCCGGCTAGCAGCTTCCCTGTGGCGGGGAAGTGCAAACGTACACGTTTTCGGCCGAAAACGCGTTTTCCCGCGAAAACGCACACCACGGCTCTTTCTGAGAAAAAGCAAGCACGGAGGACGAGAATCGCTTTTTCCCTGCGTAGCGTTCTGAGCAGCGGGTAGAAATAGGCAGCGAATTGCCGGCTAGCAGCTTCCCTGTGGCCGGGAAGTGCAAACGTACACGTTCTCGGCCGAAAACGCGTTTTCCGGCGAAAAAGCACACCACGGCTCTTTCTGAGAAAAAGCAAGCACGGAGGACGAGAATCGCTTTTGCCCTGCGTATCGTTCTGAGCAGTGGGTAGAAATAGGCAGCGAATTGCCGGCTAGCAGCTTCCCTGTGGCCGGGAAGTGCAAACGTACACGTTTTCGCCGAAAACACGTTTTCCGGCGAAAAGGCACACCACGGCTCTTTCTGAGAAAAAGCAAGCACGGAGGACGAGAATCGCTTTTGCCCTGCGTAGCGTTCCGGGCAGCGGGTAGAACCAGGCAGCGAATTGCCGGCTAGCAGCTTCCCTGTGGCGGGGAAGTGCAAACGTACACGTTTTCGGCCGAAAACGCGTTTTCCGGCGAAAACGCACACCACGGCTCTTTCTGAGAAAAAGCAAGCACGGAGGACGAGAATCGCTTTTGCCCTGCGTAGCGTTCCGGGCAGCGGGTAGAACCAGGCAGCGAATTCCCGGCTAGCAGCTTCCCTGTGGCCGGGAAGTGCAAACGTACACGTTTTCGGCCGAAAACGCGTTTTCCGGCGAAAACGCACACCACGGCTCTTTCTGAGAAAAAGCAAGCACGGAGGACGAGAATCGCTTTTGCCCTGCGTAGCGTTCCGGGCAGCGGGTAGAACCAGGCAGAGAATTCCCGGCTAGCAGCTTCCCTGTGGCCGGGAAGTGCAAACGTACACGTTTTCGGCGAAAACCCGTTTACCTGCGAAAACGCACACCACGGCTCTTTCTGAGAAAAAGCAAGCACGGAGGACGAGAATCGCTTTTGCCCTGCGTAGCGTTCCGGGCAGCGGGTAGAACCAGGCAGAGAATTCCCGGCTAGCAGCTTCCCTGTGGCCGGGAAGTGCAAACGTACACGTTTTCGGCCGAAAACGCGTTTTCCGGCGAAAACGCACACCACGGCTCTTTCTGAGAAAAAGCAAGCACGGAGGACGAGAATCGCTTTTGCCCTGCGTAGCGTTCCGGGCAGCGGGTAGAACCAGGCAGAGAATTCCCGGCTAGCAGCTTCCCTGTGGCCGGGAAGTGCAAACGTACACGTTTTCGGCCGAAAACGCGTTTTCCGGCGAAAACGCACACCACGGCTCTTTCTGAGAAAAAGCAAGCACGGAGGACGAGAATCGGTTTTGCCCTGCGTAGCGTTCCGGGCAGCGGGTAGAACCAGGCAGAGAATTCCCGGCTAGCAGCTTCCCTGTGGCCGGGAAGTGCAAACGTACACGTTATCGCCGAAAACACTTTTTCCGGCGAAAACGCACACCACGGCTCTTTCTGAGAAAAAGCAAGCACGGAGGACGAGAATCGCTTTTGCCCTGCGTAGCGTTCCGGGCAGCGGGTAGAACCAGGCAGAGAATTCCCGGCTAGCAGCTTCCCTGTGGCCGGGAAGTGCAAACGTACACGTTTTCGGCCGAAAACGCGTTTTCCGGCGAAAACGCACACCACGGCTCTTTCTGAGAAAAAGCAAGCACGGAGGACGAGAATCGCTTTTGCCCTGCGTAGCGTTCCGGGCAGCGGGTAGAACCAGGCAGAGAATTCCCGGCTAGCAGCTTCCCTGTGGCGGGGAAGTGCAAACGTACACGTTTTCGGCCGAAAACGCGTTTTCCGGCGAAAACGCACACCACGGCTCTTTCTGAGAAAAAGCAAGCACGGAGGACGAGAATCGCTTTTTCCCTGCGTAGCGTTCTGAGCAGCGGGTAGAAATAGGCAGCGAATTGCCGGCTAGCAGCTTCCCTGTTGCCGGGAAGTGCAAACGTACACGTTTTCGGCCGAAAACGCGTTTTCCGGCGAAAACGCACACCATGGCTCTTTCTGAGAAAAAGCAAGCACGGAGGACGAGAATCGCTTTTGCCCTGCGTAGCGTTCCGGGCAGCGGGTAGAACCAGGCAGAGAATTCCCGGCTAGCAGCTTCCCTGTGGCGGGGAAGTGCAAACGTACACGTTTTCGGCCGAAAACGCGTTTTCCGGCGAAAACGCACACCACGGCTCTTTCTGAGAAAAAGCAAGCACGGAGGACGAGAATCGCTTTTGCCCTGCGTAGCGTTCCGGGCAGCGGGTAGAACCAGGCAGAGAATTCCCGGCTAGCAGCTTCCCTGTGGCCGGGAAGTGCAAACGTACACGTTTTCGGCCGAAAACGCGTTTTCCGGAGAAAACGCACACCACGGCTCTTTCTGAGAAAAAGCAAGCACGGAGGACGAGAATCGCTTTTGCCCTGCGTAGCGTTCCGGGCAGCGGGTAGAACCAGGCAGAGAATTCCCGGCTAGCAGCTTCCCTGTGGCCGGGAAGTGCAAACGTACACGTTTTCGGCCGAAAACGCGTTTTCCCGCGAAAACGCACACCACGGCTCTTTCTGAGAAAAAGCAAGCACGGAGGACGACAATCGCTTTTGCCCTGCGTAGCGTTCCGGGCAGCGGGAAGAACCAGGCAGAGAATTCCCGGCTAGCAGCTTCCCTGTGGCCGGGAAGTGCAAACGTACACGTTTTCGCCGAAAACACGTTTTCCGGGGAAAACGCACACCACGGCTCTTTCTGAGAAAAAGCAAGCACGGAGGACGAGAATCGCTTTTGCCCTGCGTAGCGTTCGGGGCAGCGGGTAGAACCAGGCAGAGAATTCCCGTCTAGCAGCTTCCCTGTGGCGGGGAAGTGCAAACGTACACGTTTTCGGCCGAAAACGCGTTTACCGGCGAAAACGCACACCACGGCTCTTTCTGAGAAAAAGCAAGCACGGAGGACGAGAATCGCTTTTGCCCTGCGTAGCGTTCCGGGCAGCGGGTAGAACCAGGCAGAGAATTCCCGGCTAGCAGCTTCCCTGTGGCGGGGAAGTGCAAACGTACACGTTTTCGGCCGAAAACGCGTTTTCTGGCGAAAACGCACACCACGGCTCTTTCTGAGAAAAAGCAAGCACGGAGGACGAGAATCGCTTTTGCCCTGCGTAGTGTTCCGGGCAGCGGGTAGAACCAGGCAGAGAATTCCCGGCTAGCAGCTTCCCTGTGGCCGGGAAGTGCAAACGTACACGTTTTCGGCCGAAAAAGCGTTTTCCTGCAAAAACGCACACCACGGCTCTTTCTGAGAAAAAGCAAGCACGGAGGACGAGAATCGCTTTTGCCCTGCGTAGTGTTCCGGGCAGCGGGTAGAACCAGGCAGAGAATTCCCGGCTAGCAGCTTCCCTGTTGCCGGGAAGTGCAAACGTACACGTTTTCGGCCGAAAACGCGTTTTCCGGCGAAAACGCACACCACGGCTCTTTCTGAGAAAAAGCAAGCACGGAGGACGAGAATCGCTTTTGCCCTGCGTAGCGTTCCGGGCAGCGGGTAGAACCAGGCAGCGAATTCCCTGCTATCAGCTTCCCTGTGGTGGGGAAGTGCAAACGTACACGTTTTCGGCCGAAAACGCGTTTTGCGGCGAAAACGCACACCACGGCTCTTTCTGAGATAAAGCAAGCACGGAGGACGAGAATCGCTTTTGCCCTGCGTAGCGTTCTGAGCAGCGGGTAGAACCAGGCAGAGAATTCCCGGCTAGCAGCTTCCCTGTGGCGGGGAAGTGCAAACGTACACGTTTTCGGCCGAAAACGCGTTTTCCGGCGAAAACGCACACCACGGCTCTTTCTGAGAAAAAGCAAGCACGGAGGACGAGAATCGCTTTTGCCCTGCGTAGCGTTCCGGGCAGCGGGTAGAACCAGGCAGAGAATTCCCGTCTAGCAGCTTCCCTGTGGCGGGGAAGTGCAAACGTACACGTTTTCGGCCGAAAACGCGTTTTCCGGCGAAAACGCACACCACGGCTCTTTCTGAGAAAAAGCAAGCACGGAGGACGAGAATCGCTTTTGTTCTGCGTAGCGTTCCGGGCAGCGGGTAGAACCAGGCAGAGAATTCCCGGCTAGCAGCTTCCCTGTGGCCGGGAAGTGCAAACGTACACGTTTTCGGCCGAAAACGCGTTTACCGGCGAAAACGCACACCACGGCTCTTTCTGAGAAAAAGCAAGCACGGAGGGCGAGAATCGCTTTTGCCCTGCGTAGCGTTCCGGGCAGCGGGTAGAACCAGGCAGAGAATTCCCGTCTAGCAGCTTCCCTGTGGCGGGGAAGTGCAAACGTACACGTTTTCGGCCGAAAACGCGTTTTCCGGCGAAAACGCACACCACGGCTCTTTCTGAGAAAAAGCAAGCACGGAGGACGAGAATCGCTTTTGCCCTGCGTAGCGTTCCGGGCAGCGGGTAGAACCAGGCAGAGAATTCCCGGCTAGCAGCTTCCCTGTGGCGGGGAAGTGCAAACGTACACGTTTTCGGCCGAAAACGCGTTTTCC
Organism: Athene noctua; assembly: GCF_965140245.1. Classification (NCBI taxonomy): domain Eukaryota; kingdom Metazoa; phylum Chordata; class Aves; order Strigiformes; family Strigidae; genus Athene; species Athene noctua. The sequence continues at coordinate 115,310 of NW_027437648.1, read as the reverse complement.
GGCGAAAACGCACACCACGGCTCTTTCTGAGAAAAAGCAAGCACGGAGGACGAGAATCGCTTTTGCCCTGCGTAGTGTTCCGGGCAGCGGGTAGAACCAGGCAGAGAATTCCCGGCTAGCAGCTTCCCTGTGGCCGGGAAGTGCAAACGTACACGTTTTCGGCCGAAAACGCGTTTTCTGGCGAAAACGCACACCACGGCTCTTTCTGAGAAAAAGCAAGCACGGAGGACGAGAATCGCTTTTGCCCTGCGTAGCATTCCGGGCAGCGGGTAGAACCAGGCAGAGAATTCCCGGCTAGCAGCTTCCCTGTGGCCGGGAAGTGCAAACGTACACGTTTTCGGCCGAAAACGTGTTTTCCGGCGAAAACGCACACCACGGCTCTTTCTGAGAAAAAGCAAGCACGGAGGACGAGAATCGCTTTTGCCCTGCGTAGCGTTCCGGGCAGCGGGTAGAACCAGGCAGAGAATTCCCGACTAGCAGCTTCCCTGTGGCCGGGAAGTGCAAACGTACACGTTTTCGGCCGAAAACCCGTTTACCGGCGAAAACGCACACCACGGCTCCTTCTGAGAAAAAGCAAGCACGGAGGACGAGAATCGCTTTTGCCCTGCGTAGCGTTCCGGGCAGCGGGTAGAACCAGGCAGAGAATTCCCGGCTAGCAGCTTCCCTGTGGCCGGGAAGTGCAAACGTACACGTTTTCGGCCGAAAACGCGTTTTCCGGCGAAAACGCACACCACGGCTCTTTCTGAGAAAAAGCAAGCACGGAGGACGAGAATCGCTTTTGCCCTGCGTAGCGTTCCGGGCAGCGGGTAGAACGAGGCAGAGAATTCCCGGCTAGCAGCTTCCCTGTGGCGGGGAAGTGCAAACGTACACGTTTTCGGCCGAAAACGCGTTTTCCGGCGAAAACGCACACCACGGCTCTTTCTGAGAAAAAGCAAGCACGGAGGACGAGAATCGCTTTTGCCCTGCGTAGCGTTCCGGGCAGCGGGTAGAACCAGGCAGAGAATTCCCGGCTAGCAGCTTCCCTGTGGCCGGGAAGTGCAAACGTACACGTTTTCGGCCGAAAACGCGTTTTCCGGCGAAAACGCACACCACGGCTCTTTCTGAGAAAAAGCAAGCACGGAGGACGAGAATCGCTTTTGCCCTGCGTAGCGTTCCGGGCAGCGGGTAGAACCAGGCAGAGAATTCCCGGCTAGCAGCTTCCCTGTGGCCGGGAAGTGCAAACGTACACGTTTTCGGCCGAAAACGCGTTTTGTGGCGAAAACGCACACCACGGCTCTTTCTGAGAAAAAGCAAGCACGGAGGACGAGAATCGCTTTTGCCCTGCGTAGTGTTCCGGGCAGCGGGTATAACCAGGCAGAGAATTCCCTGCTAGCAGCTTCCCTGTGGCCGGGAAGTGCAAACGTACACGTTTTCGGCCGAAAACGCGTTTTCCCGCAAAAACGCACACCACGGCTCTTTCTGAGAAAAAGCAAGCACGGAGGACGAGAATCGGTTTTGCCCTGCGTAGCGTTCCGGGCAGCGGGTAGAACCAGGCAGAGAATTCCCGGCTAGCAGCTTCCCTGTGGCCGGGAAGTGCAAACGTACACGTTTTCGGCCGAAAACGCGTTTTCCGGCGAAAACGCACACCACGGCTCTTTCTGAGAAAAAGCAAGCACGGAGGACGAGAATCGCTTTTGCCCTGCGTAGCGTTCCGGGCAGCGGGTAGAACCAGGCAGAGAATTCCCGGCTAGCAGCTTCCCTGTGGCCGGGAAGTGCAAACGTACACGTTTTCGCCGAAAACACTTTTTCCGGCGAAAACGCACACCACGGCTCTTTCTGAGAAAAAGCAAGCACGGAGGACGAGAATCGCTTTTGCCCTGCGTAGCGTTCCGGGCAGCGGGTAGAACCAGGCAGAGAATTCCCGGCTAGCAGCTTCCCTGTGGCGGGGAAGTGCAAACGTACACGTTTTCGGCCGAAAACGCGTTTTCCGGCGAAAACGCACACCACGGCTCTTTCTGAGAAAAAGCAAGCACGGAGGACGAGAATCGCTTTTGCCCTGCGTAGCGTTCCGGGCAGCGGGTAGAACCAGGCAGAGAATTCCCGGCTAGCAGCTTCCCTGTGGCCGGGAAGTGCAAACGTACACGTTTTCGGCCGAAAACGCGTTTTCCCGCGAAAACGCACACCACGGCTCTTTCTGAGAAAAAGCAAGCACGGAGGACGAGAATCGCTTTTGCCCTGCGTAGCGTTCCGGGCAGCGGGTAGAACCAGGCAGAGAATTCCCGGCTAGCAGCTTCCCTGTGGCCGGGAAGTGCAAACGTACACGTTTTCGGCCGAAAACGCGTTTTCCGGCGAAAACGCACACCACGGCTCTTTCTGAGAAAAAGCAAGCACGGAGGACGAGAATCGCTTTTGCCCTGCGTAGCGTTCCGGGCAGCGGGTAGAACCAGGCAGAGAATTCCCGGCTAGCAGCTTCCCTGTGGCCGGGAAGTGCAAACGTACACGTTTTCGGCCGAAAACGCGTTTTGTGGCGAAAACGCACACCACGGCTCTTTCTGAGAAAAAGCAAGCACGGAGGACGAGAATCGCTTTTGCCCTGCGTAGTGTTCCGGGCAGCGGGTATAACCAGGCAGAGAATTCCCTGCTAGCAGCTTCCCTGTGGCCGGGAAGTGCAAACGTACACGTTTTCGGCCGAAAACGCGTTTTCCCGCAAAAACGCACACCACGGCTCTTTCTGAGAAAAAGCAAGCACGGAGGACGAGAATCGGTTTTGCCCTGCGTAGCGTTCCGGGCAGCGGGTAGAACCAGGCAGAGAATTCCCGGCTAGCAGCTTCCCTGTGGCCGGGAAGTGCAAACGTACACGTTTTCGGCCGAAAACGCGTTTTCCGGCGAAAACGCACACCACGGCTCTTTCTGAGAAAAAGCAAGCACGGAGGACGAGAATCGCTTTTGCCCTGCGTAGCGTTCCGGGCAGCGGGTAGAACCAGGCAGAGAATTCCCGGCTAGCAGCTTCCCTGTGGCCGGGAAGTGCAAACGTACACGTTTTCGCCGAAAACACTTTTTCCGGCGAAAACGCACACCACGGCTCTTTCTGAGAAAAAGCAAGCACGGAGGACGAGAATCGCTTTTGCCCTGCGTAGCGTTCCGGGCAGCGGGTAGAACGAGGCAGAGAATTCCCGGCTAGCAGCTTCCCTGTGGCGGGGAAGTGCAAACGTACACGTTTTCGGCCGAAAACGCGTTTTCCGGCGAAAACGCACACCACGGCTCTTTCTGAGAAAAAGCAAGCACGGAGGACGAGAATCGCTTTTGCCCTGCGTAGCGTTCCGGGCAGCGGGTAGAACCAGGCAGAGAATTCCCGGCTAGCAGCTTCCCTGTGGCCGGGAAGTGCAAACGTACACGTTTTCGGCCGAAAACGCGTTTTCCGGCGAAAACGCACACCACGGCTCTTTCTGAGAAAAAGCAAGCACGGAGGACGAGAATCGCTTTTGCCCTGCGTAGCGTTCCGGGCAGCGGGTAGAACCAGGCAGAGAATTCCCGGCTAGCAGCTTCCCTGTGGCCGGGAAGTGCAAACGTACACGTTTTCGGCCGAAAACGCGTTTTGTGGCGAAAACGCACACCACGGCTCTTTCTGAGAAAAAGCAAGCACGGAGGACGAGAATCGCTTTTGCCCTGCGTAGTGTTCCGGGCAGCGGGTATAACCAGGCAGAGAATTCCCTGCTAGCAGCTTCCCTGTGGCCGGGAAGTGCAAACGTACACGTTTTCGGCCGAAAACGCGTTTTCCCGCAAAAACGCACACCACGGCTCTTTCTGAGAAAAAGCAAGCACGGAGGACGAGAATCGGTTTTGCCCTGCGTAGCGTTCCGGGCAGCGGGTAGAACCAGGCAGAGAATTCCCGGCTAGCAGCTTCCCTGTGGCCGGGAAGTGCAAACGTACACGTTTTCGGCCGAAAACGCGTTTTCCGGCGAAAACGCACACCACGGCTCTTTCTGAGAAAAAGCAAGCACGGAGGACGAGAATCGCTTTTGCCCTGCGTAGCGTTCCGGGCAGCGGGTAGAACCAGGCAGAGAATTCCCGGCTAGCAGCTTCCCTGTGGCCGGGAAGTGCAAACGTACACGTTTTCGCCGAAAACACTTTTTCCGGCGAAAACGCACACCACGGCTCTTTCTGAGAAAAAGCAAGCACGGAGGACGAGAATCGCTTTTGCCCTGCGTAGCGTTCCGGGCAGCGGGTAGAACCAGGCAGAGAATTCCCGGCTAGCAGCTTCCCTGTGGCGGGGAAGTGCAAACGTACACGTTTTCGGCCGAAAACGCGTTTTCCGGCGAAAACGCACACCACGGCTCTTTCTGAGAAAAAGCAAGCACGGAGGACGAGAATCGCTTTTGCCCTGCGTAGCGTTCCGGGCAGCGGGTAGAACCAGGCAGAGAATTCCCGGCTAGCAGCTTCCCTGTGGCCGGGAAGTGCAAACGTACACGTTTTCGGCCGAAAACGCGTTTTCCCGCGAAAACGCACACCACGGCTCTTTCTGAGAAAAAGCAAGCACGGAGGACGAGAATCGCTTTTGCCCTGCGTAGCGTTCCGGGCAGCGGGTAGAACCAGGCAGAGAATTCCCGGCTAGCAGCTTCCCTGTGGCCGGGAAGTGCAAACGTACACGTTTTCGCCGAAAACACTTTTTCCGGCGAAAACGCACACCACGGCTCTTTCTGAGAAAAAGCAAGCACGGAGGACGAGAATCGCTTTTGCCCTGCGTAGCGTTCCGGGCAGCGGGTAGAACCAGGCAGAGAATTCCCGGCTAGCAGCTTCCCTGTGGCCGGGAAGTGCAAACGTACACGTTTTCGGCCGAAAACCCGTTTACCGGCGAAAACGCACACCACGGCTCTTTCTGAGAAAAAGCAAGCACGGAGGACGAGAATCGCTTTTGCCCTGCGTAGCGTTCCGGGCAGCGGGTAGAACCAGGCAGAGAATTCCCGGCTAGCAGCTTCCCTGTGGCGGGGAAGTGCAAACGTACACGTTTTCGGCCGAAAACGCGTTTTCCGGCGAAAACGCACACCACGGCTCTTTCTGAGAAAAAGCAAGCACGGAGGACGAGAATCGCTTTTTCCCTGCGTAGCGTTCTGAGCAGCGGGTAGAAGTAGGCAGCGAATTGCCGGCTAGCAGCTTCCCTGTTGCCGGGAAGTGCAAACGTACACGTTTTCGGCCGAAAACGCGTTTTCCGGCGAAAACGCACACCATGGCTCTTTCTGAGAAAAAGCAAGCACGGAGGACGAGAATCGCTTTTGCCCTGCGTAGCGTCCGGGCAGCGGGTAGAACCAGGCAGAGAATTCCCGGCTAGCAGCTTCCCTGTGGCGGGGAAGTGCAAACGTACACGTTTTCGGCCGAAAACGCGTTTTCCGGCGAAAACGCACACCACGGCTCTTTCTGAGAAAAAGCAAGCACGGAGGACGAGAATCGCTTTTGCCCTGCGTAGCGTTCCGGGCAGCGGGTAGAACCAGGCAGAGAATTCCCGGCTAGCAGCTTCCCTGTGGCCGGGAAGTGCAAACGTACACGTTTTCGGCCGAAAACGCGTTTTCCGGCGAAAACGCACACCACGGCTCTTTCTGAGAAAAAGCAAGCACGGAGGACGAGAATCGCTTTTGCCCTGCGTAGCGTTCCGGGCAGCGGGTAGAACCAGGCAGAGAATTCCCGGCTAGCAGCTTCCCTGTGGCCGGGAAGTGCAAACGTACACGTTTTCGGCCGAAAACGCGTTTTCCCGCGAAAACGCACACCACGGCTCTTTCTGAGAAAAAGCAAGCACGGAGGACGACAATCGCTTTTGCCCTGCGTAGCGTTCCGGGCAGCGGGAAGAACCAGGCAGAGAATTCCCGGCTAGCAGCTTCCCTGTGGCCGGGAAGTGCAAACGTACACGTTTTCGCCGAAAACACGTTTTCCGGGGAAAACGCACACCACGGCTCTTTCTGAGAAAAAGCAAGCACGGAGGACGAGAATCGCTTTTGCCCTGCGTAGCGTTCCGGGCAGCGGGTAGAACCAGGCAGAGAATTCCCGTCTAGCAGCTTCCCTGTGGCCGGGAAGTGCAAACGTACACGTTTTCGGCCGAAAACGCGTTTACCGGCGAAAACGCACACCACGGCTCTTTCTGAGAAAAAGCAAGCACGGAGGACGAGAATCGCTTTTGCCCTGCGTAGCGTTCCGGGCAGCGGGTAGAACCAGGCAGAGAATTCCCGGCTAGCAGCTTCCCTGTGGCGGGGAAGTGCAAACGTACACGTTTTCGGCCGAAAACGCGTTTTCTGGCGAAAACGCACACCACGGCTCTTTCTGAGAAAAAGCAAGCACGGAGGACGAGAATCGCTTTTGCCCTGCGTAGTGTTCCGGGCAGCGGGTAGAACCAGGCAGAGAATTCCCGGCTAGCAGCTTCCCTGTGGCCGGGAAGTGCAAACGTACACGTTTTCGGCCGAAAAAGCGTTTTCCTGCAAAAACGCACACCACGGCTCTTTCTGAGAAAAAGCAAGCACGGAGGACGAGAATCGCTTTTGCCCTGCGTAGTGTTCCGGGCAGCGGGTAGAACCAGGCAGAGAATTCCCGGCTAGCAGCTTCCCTGTTGCCGGGAAGTGCAAACGTACACGTTTTCGGCCGAAAACGCGTTTTCCGGCGAAAACGCACACCACGGCTCTTTCTGAGAAAAAGCAAGCACGGAGGACGAGAATCGCTTTTGCCCTGCGTAGCGTTCCGGGCAGCGGGTAGAACCAGGCAGCGAATTCCCTGCTATCAGCTTCCCTGTGGCGGGGAAGTGCAAACGTACACGTTTTCGGCCGAAAACGCGTTTTGCGGCGAAAACGCACACCACGGCTCTTTCTGAGATAAAGCAAGCACGGAGGACGAGAATCGCTTTTGCCCTGCGTAGCGTTCCGGGCAGCGGGTAGAACCAGGCAGAGAATTCCCGGCTAGCAGCTTCCCTGTGGCCGGGAAGTGCAAACGTACACGTTTTCGGCCGAAAACCTGTTTTCCGGCGAAAACACACACCACGGCTCTTTCTGAGAAAAAGCAAGCACGGAGGACGAGAATCGCTTTTGCCCTGCGTAGCGTTCCGGGCAGCGGGTAGAACCAGGCAGAGAATTCCCGGCTAGCAGCTTCCCTGTGGCGGGGAAGTGCAAACGTACACGTTTTCGGCCGAAAACGCGTTTTCCGGCGAAAACGCACACCACGGCTCTTTCTGAGAAAAAGCAAGCACGGAGGACGAGAATCGCTTTTGCCCTGCGTAGCGTTCCGGGCAGCGGGTAGAACCAGGCAGAGAATTCCCGGCTAGCAGCTTCCCTGTGGCCGGGAAGTGCAAACGTACACGTTTTCGGCCGAAAACGCGTTTTCCGGCGAAAACGCACACCACGGCTCTTTCTGAGAAAAAGCAAGCACGGAGGACGAGAATCGCTTTTGCCCTGCGTAGCGTTCCGGGCAGCGGGTAGAACCAGGCAGAGAATTCCCGGCTAGCAGCTTCCCTGTGGCGGGGAAGTGCAAACGTACACGTTTTCGGCCGAAAACGCGTTTTCCGGCGAAAACGCACACCACGGCTCTTTCTGAGAAAAAGCAAGCACGGAGGACGAGAATCGCTTTTGCCCTGCGTAGCGTTCCGGGCAGCGGGTAGAACCAGGCAGAGAATTCCCGGCTAGCAGCTTCCCTGTGGCGGGGAAGTGCAAACGTACACGTTTTCGGCCGAAAACGCGTTTTCCGGCGAAAACGCACACCACGGCTCTTTCTGAGAAAAAGCAAGCACGGAGGACGAGAATCGCTTTTGCCCTGCGTAGTGTTCCGGGCAGCGGGTAGAACCAGGCAGAGAATTCCCGTCTAGCAGCTTCCCTGTGGCGGGGAAGTGCAAACGTACACGTTTTCGGCCGAAAACGCGTTTTCCGGCGAAAACGCACACCACGGCTCTTTCTGAGAAAAAGCAAGCACGGAGGACGAGAATCGCTTTTGCCCTGCGTAGCGTTCCGGGCAGCGGGTAGAACCAGGCAGAGAATTCCCGGCTAGCAGCTTCCCTGTGGCGGGGAAGTGCAAACGTACACGTTTTCGGCCGAAAACGCGTTTTCCGGCGAAAACGCACACCACGGCTCTTTCTGAGAAAAAGCAAGCACGGAGGACGAGAATCGCTTTTGCTCTGCGTAGCGTTACGGGCAGCGGGTAGAACCAGGCAGAGAATTCCCGGCTAGCAGCTTCCGTGTGGAGGGGAAGTGCAAACGTACACGTTTTCGGCCGAAAACGCGTTTTCCCGCGAAAACGCACACCACGGCTCTTTCTGAGAAAAAGCAAGCACGGAGGACGAGAATCGCTTTTGCCCTGCGTAGTGTTCCGGGCAGCGGGTAGAACCAGGCAGAGAATTCCCGGCTAGCAGCTTCCCTGTGGCCGGGAAGTGCAAACGTACACGTTTTCGGCCGAAAACGTGTTTTCCGGCGAAAACGCACACCACGGCTCTTTCTGAGAAAAAGCAAGCACGGAGGACGAGAATCGCTTTTGCCCTGCGAAGCGTTCCGGGCAGCGGGAAGAACCAGGCAGAGAATTCCCTGCTAGCAGCTTCCCTGTGGCCGGGAAGTGCAAACGTACACGTTTTCGTCCGAAAACGCGTTTTCCCGCAAAAACGCACACCACGGCTCTTTCTGAGAAAAAGAAAGCACGGAGGACGAGAATCGCTTTTGCCCTGCGTAGCGTTCCGGGCAGCGGGTAGAACCAGGCAGAGAATTCCCGGCTAGCAGCTTCCCTGTGGCCGGGAAGTGCAAACGTACACGTTTTCGCCGAAAACACGTTTTCCGGCGAAAACGCACACCACGGCTCTTTCTGAGAAAAAGCAAGCACGGAGGACGAGAATCGCTTTTGCCCTGCGTAGCGTTCCGGGCAGCGGGTAGAACCAGGCAGAGAATTCCCGGCTAGCAGCTTCCCTGTGGCCGGGAAGTGCAAACGTACACGTTTTCGGCCGAAAACGCGTTTTCCGGCGAAAACGCACACCACGGCTCTTTCTGAGAAAAAGCAAGCACGGAGGACGAGAATCGCTTTTGCCCTGCGTAGCGTTCCGGGCAGCGGGTAGAACCAGGCAGAGAATTCCCGGCTAGCAGCTTCCCTGTGGCCGGGAAGTGCAAACGTACACGTTTTCGGCCGAAAACCTGTTTTCCGGCGAAAACACACACCACGGCTCTTTCTGAGAAAAAGCAAGCACGGAGGACGAGAATCGCTTTTGCCCTGCGTAGCGTTCCGGGCAGCGGGTAGAACCAGGCAGAGAATTCCCGGCTAGCAGCTTCCCTGTGGCCGGGAAGTGCAAACGTACGCGTTTTCGGCCGAAAACGCGTTTACCGGCGAAAACGCACACCACGGCTCTTTCTGAGAAAAAGCAAGCACGGAGGACGAGAATCGCTTTTGCCCTGCGTAGCGTTCCGGGCAGCGGGTAGAACCAGGCAGAGAATTCCCGGCTAGCAGCTTCCCTGTGGCCGGGAAGTGCAAACGTACACGTTTTCGGCCGAAAACGCGTTTTCCGGCGAAAACGCACACCACGGCTCTTTCTGAGAAAAAGCAAGCACGGAGGACGAGAATCGCTTTTGCCCTGCGTAGCGTTCCGGGCAGCGGGTAGAACCAGGCAGAGAATTCCCGGCTAGCAGCTTCCCTGTGGCGGGGAAGTGCAAACGTACACGTTTTCGGCCGAAAACGCGTTTTCCGGCGAAAACGCACACCACGGCTCTTTCTGAGAAAAAGCAAGCACGGAGGACGAGAATCGCTTTTGCCCTGCGTAGCGTTCCGGGCAGCGGGTAGAACCAGGCAGAGAATTCCCGGCTAGCAGCTTCCCTGTGGCCGGGAAGTGCAAACGTACACGTTTTCGGCCGAAAACGCGTTTTCTGGCGAAAACGCACACCACGGCTCTTTCTGAGAAAAAGCAAGCACGGAGGACGAGAATCGCTTTTGCCCTGCGTAGTGTTCCGGGCAGCGGGTAGAACCAGGCAGAGAATTCCCGGCTAGCAGCTTCCCTGTGGCCGGGAAGTGCAAACGTACACGTTTTCGGCCGAAAATGCGTTTTCTGGCGAAAACGCACACCACGGCTCTTTCTGAGAAAAAGCAAGCACGGAGGACGAGAATCGCTTTTGCCCTGCGTAGTGTTCCGGGCAGCGGGTAGAACCAGGCAGAGAATTCCCGGCTAGCAGCTTCCCTGTGGCGGGGAAGTGCAAACGTACACGTTTTCGGCCGAAAACGCGTTTTCCGGCGAAAACGCACACCACGGCTCTTTCTGAGAAAAAACAAGCACGGAGGACGAGAATCGCTTTTGCCCTGCGTAGCGTTCTGAGCAGCGGGTAGAAATAGGCAGCGAATTGCCGGCTAGCAGCTTCCGTGTGGCGGGGAAGTGCAAACGTACACGTTTTCGGCCGAAAACGCGTTTACCGGCGAAAACGCACACCACGGCTCTTTCTGAGAAAAAGCAAGCACGGAGGACGAGAATCGCTTTTGCCCTGCGTAGTGTTCCGGGCAGCGGGTAGAACCAGGCAGAGAATTCCCGGCTAGCAGCTTCCCTGTGGCCGGGAAGTGCAAACGTACACGTTTTCGGCCGAAAACGCGTTTTCTGGCGAAAACGCACACCACGGCTCTTTCTGAGAAAAAGCAAGCACGGAGGACGAGAATCGCTTTTGCCCTGCGTAGTGTTCCGGGCAGCGGGTAGAACCAGGCAGAGAATTCCCGGCTAGCAGCTTCCCTGTGGCGGGGAAGTGCAAACGTACACGTTTTCGGCCGAAAACGCGTTTTCCGGCGAAAACGCACACCACGGCTCTTTCTGAGAAAAAACAAGCACGGAGGACGAGAATCGCTTTTGCCCTGCGTAGCGTTCTGAGCAGCGGGTAGAAATAGGCAGCGAATTGCCGGCTAGCAGCTTCCGTGTGGCGGGGAAGTGCAAACGTACACGTTTTCGGCCGAAAACGCGTTTTCTGGCGAAAACGCACACCACGGCTCTTTCTGAGAAAAAGCAAGCACGGAGGACGAGAATCGCTTTTGCCCTGCGTAGTGTTCCGGGCAGCGGGTAGAACCAGGCAGAGAATTCCCGGCTAGCAGCTTCCCTGTGGCCGGGAAGTGCAAACGTACACGTTTTCGGCCGAAAACGCGTTTTCCGGCGAAAACGCACACCACGGCTCTTTCTGAGAAAAAGCAAGCACGGAGGACGAGAATCGCTTTTGCCCTGCGAAGCGTTCCGGGCAGCGGGAAGAACCAGGCAGAGAATTCCCGGCTAGCAGCTTCCCTGTGGCCGGGAAGTGCAAACGTACACGTTTTCGGCCGAAAACGCGTTTTCCCGCAAAAACGCACACCACGGCTCTTTCTGAGAAAAAGAAAGCACGGAGGACGAGAATCGCTTTTGCCCTGCGTAGCGTTCCGGGCAGCGGGTAGAACCAGGCAGAGAATTCCCGGCTAGCAGCTTCCCTGTGGCCGGGAAGTGCAAACGTACACGTTTTCGCCGAAAACACGTTTTCCGGCGAAAACGCACACCACGGCTCTTTCTGAGAAAAAGCAAGCACGGAGGACGAGAATCGCTTTTGCCCTGCGTAGCGTTCCGGGCAGCGGGTAGAACCAGGCAGAGAATTCCCGGCTAGCAGCTTCCCTGTGGCCGGGAAGTGCAAACGTACACGTTTTCGGCCGAAAACGCGTTTTCCGGCGAAAACGCACACCACGGCTCTTTCTGAGAAAAAGCAAGCACGGAGGACGAGAATCGCTTTTGCCCTGCGTAGCGTTCCGGGCAGCGGGTAGAACCAGGCAGAGAATTCCCGGCTAGCAGCTTCCCTGTGGCCGGGAAGTGCAAACGTACACGTTTTCGGCCGAAAACCTGTTTTCCGGCGAAAACACACACCACGGCTCTTTCTGAGAAAAAGCAAGCACGGAGGACGAGAATCGCTTTTGCCCTGCGTAGCGTTCCGGGCAGCGGGTAGAACCAGGCAGAGAATTCCCGGCTAGCAGCTTCCCTGTGGCCGGGAAGTGCAAACGTACGCGTTTTCGGCCGAAAACGCGTTTACCGGCGAAAACGCACACCACGGCTCTTTCTGAGAAAAAGCAAGCACGGAGGACGAGAATCGCTTTTGCCCTGCGTAGCGTTCCGGGCAGCGGGTAGAACCAGGCAGAGAATTCCCGGCTAGCAGCTTCCCTGTGGCGGGGAAGTGCAAACGTACACGTTTTCGGCCGAAAACGCGTTTTCCGGCGAAAACGCACACCACGGCTCTTTCTGAGAAAAAGCAAGCACGGAGGACGAGAATCGCTTTTGCCCTGCGTAGCGTTCCGGGCAGCGGGTAGAACCAGGCAGAGAATTCCCGGCTAGCAGCTTCCCTGTGGCCGGGAAGTGCAAACGTACACGTTTTCGGCCGAAAACGCGTTTTCCGGCGAAAACGCACACCACGGCTCTTTCTGAGAAAAAGCAAGCACGGAGGACGAGAATCGCTTTTGCCCTGCGTAGCGTTCCGGGCAGCGGGTAGAACCAGGCAGAGAATTCCCGGCTAGCAGCTTCCCTGTGGCGGGGAAGTGCAAACGTACACGTTTTCGGCCGAAAACGCGTTTTCCGGCGAAAACGCACACCACGGCTCTTTCTGAGAAAAAGCAAGCACGGAGGACGAGAATCGCTTTTGCCCTGCGTAGCGTTCCGGGCAGCGGGTAGAACCAGGCAGAGAATTCCCGGCTAGCAGCTTCCCTGTGGCCGGGAAGTGCAAACGTACACGTTTTCGGCCGAAAACGCGTTTTGTGGCGAAAACGCACACCACGGCTCTTTCTGAGAAAAAGCAAGCACGGAGGACGAGAATCGCTTTTGCCCTGCGTAGTGTTCCGGGCAGCGGGTAGAACCAGGCAGAGAATTCCCGGCTAGCAGCTTCCCTGTGGCCGGGAAGTGCAAACGTACACGTTTTCGGCCGAAAACGCGTTTTCCGGCGAAAACGCACACCACGGCTCTTTCTGAGAAAAAGCAAGCACGGAGGACGAGAATCGCTTTTGCCCTGCGAAGCGTTCCGGGCAGCGGGAAGAACCAGGCAGAGAATTCCCTGCTAGCAGCTTCCCTGTGGCCGGGAAGTGCAAACGTACACGTTTTCGGCCGAAAACGCGTTTTCCCGCAAAAACGCACACCACGGCTCTTTCTGAGAAAAAGAAAGCACGGAGGACGAGAATCGCTTTTGCCCTGCGTAGCGTTCCGGGCAGCGGGTAGAACCAGGCAGAGAATTCCCGGCTAGCAGCTTCCCTGTGGCCGGGAAGTGCAAACGTACACGTTTTCGCCGAAAACACGTTTTCCGGCGAAAACGCACACCACGGCTCTTTCTGAGAAAAAGCAAGCACGGAGGACGAGAATCGCTTTTGCCCTGCGTAGCGTTCCGGGCAGCGGGTAGAACCAGGCAGAGAATTCCCGGCTAGCAGCTTCCCTGTGGCCGGGAAGTGCAAACGTACACGTTTTCGGCCGAAAACGCGTTTTCCGGCGAAAACGCACACCACGGCTCTTTCTGAGAAAAAGCAAGCACGGAGGACGAGAATCGCTTTTGCCCTGCGTAGCGTTCCGGGCAGCGGGTAGAACCAGGCAGAGAATTCCCGGCTAGCAGCTTCCCTGTGGCCGGGAAGTGCAAACGTACACGTTTTCGGCCGAAAACCTGTTTTCCGGCGAAAACACACACCACGGCTCTTTCTGAGAAAAAGCAAGCACGGAGGACGAGAATCGCTTTTGCCCTGCGTAGCGTTCCGGGCAGCGGGTAGAACCAGGCAGAGAATTCCCGGCTAGCAGCTTCCCTGTGGCCGGGAAGTGCAAACGTACGCGTTTTCGGCCGAAAACGCGTTTACCGGCGAAAACGCACACCACGGCTCTTTCTGAGAAAAAGCAAGCACGGAGGACGAGAATCGCTTTTGCCCTGCGTAGCGTTCCGGGCAGCGGGTAGAACCAGGCAGAGAATTCCCGGCTAGCAGCTTCCCTGTGGCGGGGAAGTGCAAACGTACACGTTTTCGGCCGAAAACGCGTTTTCCGGCGAAAACGCACACCACGGCTCTTTCTGAGAAAAAGCAAGCACGGAGGACGAGAATCGCTTTTGCCCTGCGTAGCGTTCCGGGCAGCGGGTAGAACCAGGCAGAGAATTCCCGGCTAGCAGCTTCCCTGTGGCCGGGAAGTGCAAACGTACACGTTTTCGGCCGAAAACGCGTTTTCCCGCAAAAACGCACACCACGGCTCTTTCTGAGAAAAAGCAAGCACGGAGGACGAGAATCGCTTTTGCCCTGCGTAGCGTTCCGGGCAGCGGGTAGAACCAGGCAGAGAATTCCCGGCTAGCAGCTTCCCTGTGGCGGGGAAGTGCAAACGTACACGTTTTCGGCCGAAAACGCGTTTTCCGGCGAAAACGCACACCACGGCTCTTTCTGAGAAAAAGCAAGCACGGAGGACGAGAATCGCTTTTGCCCTGCGTAGCGTTCCGGGCAGCGGGTAGAACCAGGCAGAGAATTCCCGGCTAGCAGCTTCCCTGTGGCCGGGAAGTGCAAACGTACACGTTTTCGGCCGAAAACGCGTTTTCTGGCGAAAACGCACACCACGGCTCTTTCTGAGAAAAAGCAAGCACGGAGGACGAGAATCGCTTTTGCCCTGCGTAGTGTTCCGGGCAGCGGGTAGAACCAGGCAGAGAATTCCCGGCTAGCAGCTTCCCTGTGGCCGGGAAGTGCAAACGTACACGTTTTCGGCCGAAAACGTGTTTTCTGGCGAAAACGCACACCACGGCTCTTTCTGAGAAAAAGCAAGCACGGAGGACGAGAATCGCTTTTGCCCTGCGAAGCGTTCCGGGCAGCGGGAAGAACCAGGCAGAGAATTCCCGGCTAGCAGCTTCCCTGTGGCCGGGAAGTACAAACGTACACGTTTTAAGCTGAAAACGCGTTTTCCCGCAAAAACGCACACCACGGCTCTTTCTGAGAAAAAGAAAGCACGGAGGACGAGAATCGCTTTTGCCCTGCGTAGCGTTCCGGGCAGCGGGTAGAACCAGGCAGAGAATTCCCGGCTAGCAGCTTCCCTGTTGCCGGGAAGTGCAAACGTACACGTTTTCGGCCGAAAACGCGTTTTCCGGCGAAAACGCACACCACGGCTCTTTCTGAGAAAAAGCAAGCACGGAGGACGAGAATCGCTTTTGCCCTGCGTAGCGTTCCGGGCAGCGGGTAGAACCAGGCAGAGAATTCCCGGCTAGCAGCTTCCCTGTGGCCGTGAAGTGCAAACGTACACGTTTTTGCCGAAAACACGTTTTCCGGCGAAAACGCACACCACGGCTCTTTCTGAGAAAAAGCAAGCACGGAGGACGAGAATCGCTTTTGCCCTGCGTAGCGTTCCGGGCAGCGGGTAGAACCAGGCAGAGAATTCCCGGCTAGCAGCTTCCCTGTGGCCGGGAAGTGCAAACGTACGCGTTTTCGGCCGAAAACGCGTTTACCGGCGAAAACGCACACCACGGCTCTTTCTGAGAAAAAGCAAGCACGGAGGACGAGAATCGCTTTTGCCCTGCGTAGCGTTCCGGGCAGCGGGTAGAACCAGGCAGAGAATTCCCGGCTAGCAGCTTCCCTGTGGCGGGGAAGTGCAAACGTACACGTTTTCGGCCGAAAACGCGTTTTCCGGCGAAAACGCACACCACGGCTCTTTCTGAGAAAAAGCAAGCACGGAGGACGAGAATCGCTTTTGCCCTGCGTAGCGTTCCGGGCAGCGGGTAGAACCAGGCAGAGAATTCCCGGCTAGCAGCTTCCCTGTGGCCGGGAAGTGCAAACGTACACGTTTTCGGCCGAAAACGCGTTTTCCGGCGAAAACGCACACCACGGCTCTTTCTGAGAAAAAGCAAGCACGGAGGACGAGAATCGCTTTTGCCCTGCGTAGCGTTCCGGGCAGCGGGTAGAACCAGGCAGAGAATTCCCGGCTAGCAGCTTCCCTGTGGCGGGGAAGTGCAAACGTACACGTTTTCGGCCGAAAACGCGTTTTCCGGCGAAAACGCACACCACGGCTCTTTCTGAGAAAAAGCAAGCACGGAGGACGAGAATCGCTTTTGCCCTGCGTAGCGTTCCGGGCAGCGGGTAGAACCAGGCAGAGAATTCCCGGCTAGCAGCTTCCCTGTGGCCGGGAAGTGCAAACGTACACGTTTTCGGCCGAAAACGCGTTTTCTGGCGAAAACGCACACCACGGCTCTTTCTGAGAAAAAGCAAGCACGGAGGACGAGAATCGCTTTTGCCCTGCGTAGTGTTCCGGGCAGCGGGTAGAACCAGGCAGAGAATTCCCGGCTAGCAGCTTCCCTGTGGCCGGGAAGTGCAAACGTACACGTTTTCGGCCGAAAACGTGTTTTCTGGCGAAAACGCACACCACGGCTCTTTCTGAGAAAAAGCAAGCACGGAGGACGAGAATCGCTTTTGCCCTGCGAAGCGTTCCGGGCAGCGGGAAGAACCAGGCAGAGAATTCCCTGCTAGCAGCTTCCCTGTGGCCGGGAAGTACAAACGTACACGTTTTAAGCTGAAAACGCGTTTTCCCGCAAAAACGCACACCACGGCTCTTTCTGAGAAAAAGAAAGCACGGAGGACGAGAATCGCTTTTGCCCTGCGTAGCGTTCCGGGCAGCGGGTAGAACCAGGCAGAGAATTCCCGGCTAGCAGCTTCCCTGTTGCCGGGAAGTGCAAACGTACACGTTTTCGGCCGAAAACACGTTTTCCGGCGAAAACGCACACCACGGCTCTTTCTGAGAAAAAGCAAGCACGGAGGACGAGAATCGCTTTTGCCCTGCGTAGCGTTCCGGGCAGCGGGTAGAACCAGGCAGAGAATTCCCGGCTAGCAGCTTCCCTGTGGCCGTGAAGTGCAAACGTACACGTTTTTGCCGAAAACACGTTTTCCGGCGAAAACGCACACCACGGCTCTTTCTGAGAAAAAGCAAGCACGGAGGACGAGAATCGCTTTTGCCCTGCGTAGCGTTCCGGGCAGCGGGTAGAACCAGGCAGAGAATTCCCGGCTAGCAGCTTCCCTGTGGCCGGGAAGTGCAAACGTACACGTTTTCGGCCGAAAACCTGTTTTCCGGCGAAAACACACACCACGGCTCTTTCTGAGAAAAAGCAAGCACGGAGGACGAGAATCGCTTTTGCCCTGCGTAGCGTTCCGGGCAGCGGGTAGAACCAGGCAGAGAATTCCCGGCTAGCAGCTTCCCTGTGGCCGGGAAGTGCAAACGTACGCGTTTTCGGCCGAAAACGCGTTTACCGGCGAAAACGCACACCACGGCTCTTTCTGAGAAAAAGAAAGCACGGAGGACGAGAATCGCTTTTGCCCTGCGTAGCGTTCCGGGCAGCGGGTAGAACCAGGCAGAGAATTCCCGGCTAGCAGCTTCCCTGTGGCCGGGAAGTGCAAACGTACACGTTTTCGCCGAAAACACGTTTTCCGGCGAAAACGCACACCACGGCTCTTTCTGAGAAAAAGCAAGCACGGAGGACGAGAATCGCTTTTGCCCTGCGTAGCGTTCCGGGCAGCGGGTAGAACCAGGCAGAGAATTCCCGGCTAGCAGCTTCCCTGTGGCCGGGAAGTGCAAACGTACACGTTTTCGGCCGAAAACGCGTTTTCCGGCGAAAACGCACACCACGGCTCTTTCTGAGAAAAAGCAAGCACGGAGGACGAGAATCGCTTTTGCCCTGCGTAGCGTTCCGGGCAGCGGGTAGAACCAGGCAGAGAATTCCCGGCTAGCAGCTTCCCTGTGGCCGGGAAGTGCAAACGTACACGTTTTCGGCCGAAAACCTGTTTTCCGGCGAAAACACACACCACGGCTCTTTCTGAGAAAAAGCAAGCACGGAGGACGAGAATCGCTTTTGCCCTGCGTAGCGTTCCGGGCAGCGGGTAGAACCAGGCAGAGAATTCCCGGCTAGCAGCTTCCCTGTGGCGGGGAAGTGCAAACGTACACGTTTTCGGCCGAAAACGCGTTTTCCGGCGAAAACGCACACCACGGCTCTTTCTGAGAAAAAGCAAGCACGGAGGACGAGAATCGCTTTTGCCCTGCGTAGCGTTCCGGGCAGCGGGTAGAACCAGGCAGAGAATTCCCGGCTAGCAGCTTCCCTGTGGCCGGGAAGTGCAAACGTACACGTTTTCGGCCGAAAACGTGTTTTCTGGCGAAAACGCACACCACGGCTCTTTCTGAGAAAAAGCAAGCACGGAGGACGAGAATCGCTTTTGCCCTGCGAAGCGTTCCGGGCAGCGGGAAGAACCAGGCAGAGAATTCCCTGCTAGCAGCTTCCCTGTGGCCGGGAAGTACAAACGTACACGTTTTAAGCTGAAAACGCGTTTTCCCGCAAAAACGCACACCACGGCTCTTTCTGAGAAAAAGAAAGCACGGAGGACGAGAATCGCTTTTGCCCTGCGTAGCGTTCCGGGCAGCGGGTAGAACCAGGCAGAGAATTCCCGGCTAGCAGCTTCCCTGTGGCCGGGAAGTGCAAACGTACACGTTTTCGGCCGAAAACGCGTTTTCCGGCGAAAACGCACACCACGGCTCTTTCTGAGAAAAAGCAAGCACGGAGGACGAGAATCGCTTTTGCCCTGCGTAGCGTTCCGGGCAGCGGGTAGAACCAGGCAGAGAATTCCCGGCTAGCAGCTTCCCTGTGGCCGTGAAGTGCAAACGTACACGTTTTTGCCGAAAACACGTTTTCCGGCGAAAACGCACACCACGGCTCTTTCTGAGAAAAAGCAAGCACGGAGGACGAGAATCGCTTTTGCCCTGCGTAGCGTTCCGGGCAGCGGGTAGAACCAGGCAGAGAATTCCCGGCTAGCAGCTTCCCTGTGGCCGGGAAGTGCAAACGTACACGTTTTCGGCCGAAAACCCGTTTACCGGCGAAAACGCACACCACGGCTCTTTCTGAGAAAAAACAAGCACGGAGGACGAGAATCGCTTTTGCCCTGCGTAGCGTTCTGAGCAGCGGGTAGAAATAGGCAGCGAATTGCCGGCTAGCAGCTTCCGTGTGGCGGGGAAGTGCAAACGTACACGTTTTCGGCCGAAAACGCGTTTACCGGCGAAAACGCACACCACGGCTCTTTCTGAGAAAAAGCAAGCACGGAGGACGAGAATCGCTTTTGCCCTGCGTAGCGTTCCGGGCAGCGGGTAGAACCAGGCAGAGAATTCCCGGCTAGCAGCTTCCCTGTGGCCGGGAAGTGCAAACGTACACGTTTTCGGCCGAAAACGCGTTTTCCGGCGAAAACGCACACCACGGCTCTTTCTGAGAAAAAGCAAGCACGGAGGACGAGAATCGCTTTTGCCCTGCGTAGCGTTCCGGGTAGCGGGTACAACCAGGCAGAGAATTCCCGGCTAGCAGCTTCCCTGTGGCGGGGTAGTGCAAACGTACACGTTTTCGGCCGAAAACGCGTTTACCGGCGAAAACGCACACCACGGCTCTTTCTGAGAAAAAGCAAGCACGGAGGACGAGAATCGCTTTTGCCCTGCGTAGTGTTCCGGGCAGCGGGTAGAACCAGGCAGAGAATTCCCGGCTAGCAGCTTCCCTGTGGCCGGGAAGTGCAAACGTACACGTTTTCGGCCGAAAACGTGTTTTCCGGCGAAAACGCACACCACGGCTCTTTCTGAGAAAAAGAAAGCACGGAGGACGAGAATCGCTTTTGCCCTGCGAAGCGTTCCGGGCAGCGGGAAGAACCAGGCAGAGAATTCCCTGCTAGCAGCTTCCCTGTGGCCGGGAAGTACAAACGTACACGTTTTAAGCTGAAAACGCGTTTTCCCGCAAAAACGCACACCACGGCTCTTTCTGAGAAAAAGAAAGCACGGAGGACGAGAATCGCTTTTGCCCTGCGTAGCGTTCCGGGCAGCGGGTAGAACCAGGCAGAGAATTCCCGGCTAGCAGCTTCCCTGTGGCCGGGAAGTGCAAACGTACACGTTTTCGGCCGAAAACGCGTTTTCCGGCGAAAACGCACACCACGGCTCTTTCTGAGAAAAAGCAAGCACGGAGGACGAGAATCGCTTTTGCCCTGCGTAGCGTTCCGGGCAGCGGGTAGAACCAGGCAGAGAATTCCCGGCTAGCAGCTTCCCTGTGGCCGGGAAGTGCAAACGTACACGTTTTTGCCGAAAACACGTTTTCCGGCGAAAACGCACACCACGGCTCTTTCTGAGAAAAAGCAAGCACGGAGGACGAGAATCGCTTTTGCCCTGCGTAGCGTTCCGGGCAGCGGGTAGAACCAGGCAGAGAATTCCCGGCTAGCAGCTTCCCTGTGGCCGGGAAGTGCAAACGTACACGTTTTCGGCCAAAAACCCGTTTACCGGCGAAAACGCACACCACGGCTCTTTCTGAGAAAAAACAAGCACGGAGGACGAGAATCGCTTTTGCCCTGCGTAGCGTTCTGAGCAGCGGGTAGAAATAGGCAGCGAATTGCCGGCTAGCAGCTTCCGTGTGGCGGGGAAGTGCAAACGTACACGTTTTCGGCCGAAAACGCGTTTTCCGGCGAAAACGCACACCACGGCTCTTTCTGAGAAAAAGCAAGCACGGAGGACGAGAATCGCTTTTGCCCTGCGTAGCGTTCCGGGCAGCGGGTAGAACCAGGCAGAGAATTCCCGGCTAGCAGCTTCCCTGTGGCCGGGAAGTGCAAACGTACACGTTTTCGGCCGAAAACGCGTTTTCCGGCGAAAACGCACACCACGGCTCTTTCTGAGAAAAAGCAAGCACGGAGGACGAGAATCGCTTTTGCCCTGCGTAGCGTTCCGGGTAGCGGGTACAACCAGGCAGAGAATTCCCGGCTAGCAGCTTCCCTGTGGCGGGGTAGTGCAAACGTACACGTTTTCGGCCGAAAACGCGTTTACCGGCGAAAACGCACACCACGGCTCTTTCTGAGAAAAAGCAAGCACGGAGGACGAGAATCGCTTTTGCCCTGCGTAGCGTTCCGGGCAGCGGGTAAAACCAGGCAGAGAATTCCCGGCTAGCAGCTTCCCTGTGGCCGGGAAGTGCAAACGTACACGTTTTCGGCCGAAAATGGGTTTTCTGGCGAAAACGCACACCACGGCTCTTTCTGAGAAAAAGCAAGCACGGAGGACGAGAATCGCTTTTGCCCTGCGTAGCGTTCCGGGCAGCGGGTAGAACCAGGCAGAGAATTCCCGGCTAGCAGCTTCCCTGTGGCGGGGAAGTGCAAACGTACACGTTTTCGGCCGAAAACGCGTTTTCCCGCGAAAACGCACACCACGGCTCTTTCTGAGAAAAAGCAAGCACGGAGGACGAGAATCGCTTTTGCCCTGCGTAGCGTTCCGGGCAGCGGGTAGAACCAGGCAGAGAATTCCCGGCTAGCAGCTTCCCTGTGGCCGGGAAGTGCAAACGTACACGTTTTCGCCGAAAACACGTTTTCCGGCGAAAACGCACACCACGGCTCTTTCTGAGAAAAAGCAAGCACGGAGGACGAGAATCGCTTTTGCCCTGCGTAGCGTTCCGGGCAGCGGGTAGAACCAGGCAGAGAATTCCCGTCTAGCAGCTTCCCTGTGGCCGGGAAGTGCAAACGTACACGTTTTCGCCGAAAACACATTTTCCGGCGAAAACGCACACCACGGCTCTTTCTGAGAAAAAGCAAGCACGGAGGACGAGAATCGCTTTTGCCCTGCGTAGCGTTCCGGGCAGCGGGTAGAACCAGGCAGAGAATTCCCGGCTAGCAGCTTCCCTGTGGCGGGGAAGTGTAAACGTACACGTTTTCGGCCGAAAACGCGTTTACCGGCGAAAACGCACACCACGGCTCTTTCTGAGAAAAAGCAAGCACGGAGGACGAGAATCGCTTTTGCCCTGCGTAGCGTTCTGAGCAGCGGGTAGAAATAGGCAGCGAATTGCCGGCTAGCAGCTTCCGTGTGGCGGGGAAGTGCAAACGTACACGTTTTCGGCCGAAAACGCGTTTTCCGGCGAAAACGCACACCACGGCTCTTTCTGAGAAAAAGCAAGCACGGAGGACGAGAATCGCTTTTGCCCTGCGTAGCGTTCCGGGCAGCGGGTAGAACCAGGCAGAGAATTCCCGGCTAGCAGCTTCCCTGTGGCCGGGAAGTGCAAACGTACACGTTTTCGCCGAAAACACGTTTTCCGGCGAAAACGCACACCACGGCTCTTTCTGAGAAAAAGCAAGCACGGAGGACGAGAATCGCTTTTGCCCTGCGTAGCGTTCCGGGCAGCGGGTAGAACCAGGCAGAGAATTCCCGTCTAGCAGCTTCCCTGTGGCCGGGAAGTGCAAACGTACACGTTTTCGCCGAAAACACATTTTCCGGCGAAAACGCACACCACGGCTCTTTCTGAGAAAAAGCAAGCACGGAGGACGAGAATCGCTTTTGCCCTGCGTAGCGTTCCGGGCAGCGGGTAGAACCAGGCAGAGAATTCCCGGCTAGCAGCTTCCCTGTGGCGGGGAAGTGCAAACGTACACGTTTTCGGCCGAAAACGCGTTTTCCGGCGAAAACGCACACCACGGCTCTTTCTGAGAAAAAGCAAGCACGGAGGACGAGAATCGCTTTTGCCCTGCGTAGCGTTCTGAGCAGCGGGTAGAAATAGGCAGCGAATTGCCGGCTAGCAGCTTCCGTGTGGCGGGGAAGTGCAAACGTACACGTTTTCGGCCGAAAACGCGTTTTCCGGCGAAAACGCACACCACGGCTCTTTCTGAGAAAAAGCAAGCACGGAGGACGAGAATCGCTTTTGCCCTGCGTAGCGTTCCGGGCAGCGGGTAGAACCAGGCAGAGAATTCCCGGCTAGCAGCTTCCCTGTGGCCGGGAAGTGCAAACGTACACGTTTTCGGCCGAAAACGCGTTTTCCGGCGAAAACGCACACCACGGCTCTTTCTGAGAAAAAGCAAGCACGGAGGACGAGAATCGCTTTTGCCCTGCGTAGCGTTCCGGGTAGCGGGTACAACCAGGCAGAGAATTCCCGGCTAGCAGCTTCCCTGTGGCGGGGTAGTGCAAACGTACACGTTTTCGGCCGAAAACGCGTTTACCGGCGAAAACGCACACCACGGCTCTTTCTGAGAAAAAGCAAGCACGGAGGACGAGAATCGCTTTTGCCCTGCGTAGCGTTCCGGGCAGCGGGTAGAACCAGGCAGAGAATTCCCGGCTAGCAGCTTCCCTGTGGCCGTGAAGTGCAAACGTACACGTTTTTGCCGAAAACACGTTTTCCGGCGAAAACGCACACCACGGCTCTTTCTGAGAAAAAGCAAGCACGGAGGACGAGAATCGCTTTTGCCCTGCGTAGCGTTCCGGGCAGCGGGTAGAACCAGGCAGAGAATTCCCGGCTAGCAGCTTCCCTGTGGCCGGGAAGTGCAAACGTACACGTTTTCGGCCGAAAACCTGTTTTCCGGCGAAAACACACACCACGGCTCTTTCTGAGAAAAAGCAAGCACGGAGGACGAGAATCGCTTTTGCCCTGCGTAGCGTTCCGGGCAGCGGGTAGAACCAGGCAGAGAATTCCCGGCTAGCAGCTTCCCTGTGGCCGGGAAGTGCAAACGTACGCGTTTTCGGCCGAAAACGCGTTTACCGGCGAAAACGCACACCACGGCTCTTTCTGAGAAAAAGAAAGCACGGAGGACGAGAATCGCTTTTGCCCTGCGTAGCGTTCCGGGCAGCGGGTAGAACCAGGCAGAGAATTCCCGGCTAGCAGCTTCCCTGTGGCCGGGAAGTGCAAACGTACACGTTTTCGCCGAAAACACGTTTTCCGGCGAAAACGCACACCACGGCTCTTTCTGAGAAAAAGCAAGCACGGAGGACGAGAATCGCTTTTGCCCTGCGTAGCGTTCCGGGCAGCGGGTAGAACCAGGCAGAGAATTCCCGGCTAGCAGCTTCCCTGTGGCCGGGAAGTGCAAACGTACACGTTTTCGGCCGAAAACGCGTTTTCCGGCGAAAACGCACACCACGGCTCTTTCTGAGAAAAAGCAAGCACGGAGGACGAGAATCGCTTTTGCCCTGCGTAGCGTTCCGGGCAGCGGGTAGAACCAGGCAGAGAATTCCCGGCTAGCAGCTTCCCTGTGGCCGGGAAGTGCAAACGTACACGTTTTCGGCCGAAAACCTGTTTTCCGGCGAAAACACACACCACGGCTCTTTCTGAGAAAAAGCAAGCACGGAGGACGAGAATCGCTTTTGCCCTGCGTAGCGTTCCGGGCAGCGGGTAGAACCAGGCAGAGAATTCCCGGCTAGCAGCTTCCCTGTGGCGGGGAAGTGCAAACGTACACGTTTTCGGCCGAAAACGCGTTTTCCGGCGAAAACGCACACCACGGCTCTTTCTGAGAAAAAGCAAGCACGGAGGACGAGAATCGCTTTTGCCCTGCGTAGCGTTCCGGGCAGCGGGTAGAACCAGGCAGAGAATTCCCGGCTAGCAGCTTCCCTGTGGCCGGGAAGTGCAAACGTACACGTTTTCGGCCGAAAACGTGTTTTCTGGCGAAAACGCACACCACGGCTCTTTCTGAGAAAAAGCAAGCACGGAGGACGAGAATCGCTTTTGCCCTGCGAAGCGTTCCGGGCAGCGGGAAGAACCAGGCAGAGAATTCCCTGCTAGCAGCTTCCCTGTGGCCGGGAAGTACAAACGTACACGTTTTAAGCTGAAAACGCGTTTTCCCGCAAAAACGCACACCACGGCTCTTTCTGAGAAAAAGAAAGCACGGAGGACGAGAATCGCTTTTGCCCTGCGTAGCGTTCCGGGCAGCGGGTAGAACCAGGCAGAGAATTCCCGGCTAGCAGCTTCCCTGTGGCCGGGAAGTGCAAACGTACACGTTTTCGGCCGAAAACGCGTTTTCCCGCGAAAACGCACACCACGGCTCTTTCTGAGAAAAAGCAAGCACGGAGGACGAGAATCGCTTTTGCCCTGCGTAGCGTTCCGGGCAGCGGGTAGAACCAGGCAGAGAATTCCCGGCTAGCAGCTTCCCTGTGGCCGTGAAGTGCAAACGTACACGTTTTTGCCGAAAACACGTTTTCCGGCGAAAACGCACACCACGGCTCTTTCTGAGAAAAAGCAAGCACGGAGGACGAGAATCGCTTTTGCCCTGCGTAGCGTTCCGGGCAGCGGGTAGAACCAGGCAGAGAATTCCCGGCTAGCAGCTTCCCTGTGGCCGGGAAGTGCAAACGTACACGTTTTCGGCCGAAAACCCGTTTACCGGCGAAAACGCACACCACGGCTCTTTCTGAGAAAAAACAAGCACGGAGGACGAGAATCGCTTTTGCCCTGCGTAGCGTTCTGAGCAGCGGGTAGAAATAGGCAGCGAATTGCCGGCTAGCAGCTTCCGTGTGGCGGGGAAGTGCAAACGTACACGTTTTCGGCCGAAAACGCGTTTACCGGCGAAAACGCACACCACGGCTCTTTCTGAGAAAAAGCAAGCACGGAGGACGAGAATCGCTTTTGCCCTGCGTAGCGTTCCGGGCAGCGGGTAGAACCAGGCAGAGAATTCCCGGCTAGCAGCTTCCCTGTGGCCGGGAAGTGCAAACGTACACGTTTTCGGCCGAAAACGCGTTTTCCGGCGAAAACGCACACCACGGCTCTTTCTGAGAAAAAGCAAGCACGGAGGACGAGAATCGCTTTTGCCCTGCGTAGCGTTCCGGGTAGCGGGTACAACCAGGCAGAGAATTCCCGGCTAGCAGCTTCCCTGTGGCGGGGTAGTGCAAACGTACACGTTTTCGGCCGAAAACGCGTTTACCGGCGAAAACGCACACCACGGCTCTTTCTGAGAAAAAGCAAGCACGGAGGACGAGAATCGCTTTTGCCCTGCGTAGTGTTCCGGGCAGCGGGTAGAACCAGGCAGAGAATTCCCGGCTAGCAGCTTCCCTGTGGCCGGGAAGTGCAAACGTACACGTTTTCGGCCGAAAACGTGTTTTCCGGCGAAAACGCACACCACGGCTCTTTCTGAGAAAAAGAAAGCACGGAGGACGAGAATCGCTTTTGCCCTGCGAAGCGTTCCGGGCAGCGGGAAGAACCAGGCAGAGAATTCCCTGCTAGCAGCTTCCCTGTGGCCGGGAAGTACAAACGTACACGTTTTAAGCTAAAAACGCGTTTTCCCGCAAAAACGCACACCACGGCTCTTTCTGAGAAAAAGAAAGCACGGAGGACGAGAATCGCTTTTGCCCTGCGTAGCGTTCCGGGCAGCGGGTAGAACCAGGCAGAGAATTCCCGGCTAGCAGCTTCCCTGTGGCCGGGAAGTGCAAACGTACACGTTTTCGGCCGAAAACGCGTTTTCCGGCGAAAACGCACACCACGGCTCTTTCTGAGAAAAAGCAAGCACGGAGGACGAGAATCGCTTTTGCCCTGCGTAGCGTTCCGGGCAGCGGGTAGAACCAGGCAGAGAATTCCCGGCTAGCAGCTTCCCTGTGGCCGGGAAGTGCAAACGTACACGTTTTTGCCGAAAACACGTTTTCCGGCGAAAACGCACACCACGGCTCTTTCTGAGAAAAAGCAAGCACGGAGGACGAGAATCGCTTTTGCCCTGCGTAGCGTTCCGGGCAGCGGGTAGAACCAGGCAGAGAATTCCCGGCTAGCAGCTTCCCTGTGGCCGGGAAGTGCAAACGTACACGTTTTCGGCCAAAAACCCGTTTACCGGCGAAAACGCACACCACGGCTCTTTCTGAGAAAAAACAAGCACGGAGGACGAGAATCGCTTTTGCCCTGCGTAGCGTTCTGAGCAGCGGGTAGAAATAGGCAGCGAATTGCCGGCTAGCAGCTTCCGTGTGGCGGGGAAGTGCAAACGTACACGTTTTCGGCCGAAAACGCGTTTTCCGGCGAAAACGCACACCACGGCTCTTTCTGAGAAAAAGCAAGCACGGAGGACGAGAATCGCTTTTGCCCTGCGTAGCGTTCCGGGCAGCGGGTAGAACCAGGCAGAGAATTCCCGGCTAGCAGCTTCCCTGTGGCCGGGAAGTGCAAACGTACACGTTTTCGGCCGAAAACGCGTTTTCCGGCGAAAACGCACACCACGGCTCTTTCTGAGAAAAAGCAAGCACGGAGGACGAGAATCGCTTTTGCCCTGCGTAGCGTTCCGGGTAGCGGGTACAACCAGGCAGAGAATTCCCGGCTAGCAGCTTCCCTGTGGCGGGGTAGTGCAAACGTACACGTTTTCGGCCGAAAACGCGTTTACCGGCGAAAACGCACACCACGGCTCTTTCTGAGAAAAAGCAAGCACGGAGGACGAGAATCGCTTTTGCCCTGCGTAGCGTTCCGGGCAGCGGGTAAAACCAGGCAGAGAATTCCCGGCTAGCAGCTTCCCTGTGGCCGGGAAGTGCAAACGTACACGTTTTCGGCCGAAAATGGGTTTTCTGGCGAAAACGCACACCACGGCTCTTTCTGAGAAAAAGCAAGCACGGAGGACGAGAATCGCTTTTGCCCTGCGTAGCGTTCCGGGCAGCGGGTAGAACCAGGCAGAGAATTCCCGGCTAGCAGCTTCCCTGTGGCGGGGAAGTGCAAACGTACACGTTTTCGGCCGAAAACGCGTTTTCCCGCGAAAACGCACACCACGGCTCTTTCTGAGAAAAAGCAAGCACGGAGGACGAGAATCGCTTTTGCCCTGCGTAGCGTTCCGGGCAGCGGGTAGAACCAGGCAGAGAATTCCCGGCTAGCAGCTTCCCTGTGGCCGGGAAGTGCAAACGTACACGTTTTCGCCGAAAACACGTTTTCCGGCGAAAACGCACACCACGGCTCTTTCTGAGAAAAAGCAAGCACGGAGGACGAGAATCGCTTTTGCCCTGCGTAGCGTTCCGGGCAGCGGGTAGAACCAGGCAGAGAATTCCCGTCTAGCAGCTTCCCTGTGGCCGGGAAGTGCAAACGTACACGTTTTCGCCGAAAACACATTTTCCGGCGAAAACGCACACCACGGCTCTTTCTGAGAAAAAGCAAGCACGGAGGACGAGAATCGCTTTTGCCCTGCGTAGCGTTCCGGGCAGCGGGTAGAACCAGGCAGAGAATTCCCGGCTAGCAGCTTCCCTGTGGCGGGGAAGTGCAAACGTACACGTTTTCGGCCGAAAACGCGTTTACCGGCGAAAACGCACACCACGGCTCTTTCTGAGAAAAAGCAAGCACGGAGGACGAGAATCGCTTTTGCCCTGCGTAGCGTTCTGAGCAGCGGGTAGAAATAGGCAGCGAATTGCCGGCTAGCAGCTTCCGTGTGGCGGGGAAGTGCAAACGTACACGTTTTCGGCCGAAAACGCGTTTTCCGGCGAAAACGCACACCACGGCTCTTTCTGAGAAAAAGCAAGCACGGAGGACGAGAATCGCTTTTGCCCTGCGTAGCGTTCCGGGCAGCGGGTAGAACCAGGCAGAGAATTCCCGGCTAGCAGCTTCCCTGTGGCCGGGAAGTGCAAACGTACACGTTTTCGCCGAAAACACGTTTTCCGGCGAAAACGCACACCACGGCTCTTTCTGAGAAAAAGCAAGCACGGAGGACGAGAATCGCTTTTGCCCTGCGTAGCGTTCCGGGCAGCGGGTAGAACCAGGCAGAGAATTCCCGTCTAGCAGCTTCCCTGTGGCCGGGAAGTGCAAACGTACACGTTTTCGCCGAAAACACATTTTCCGGCGAAAACGCACACCACGGCTCTTTCTGAGAAAAAGCAAGCACGGAGGACGAGAATCGCTTTTGCCCTGCGTAGCGTTCCGGGCAGCGGGTAGAACCAGGCAGAGAATTCCCGGCTAGCAGCTTCCCTGTGGCGGGGAAGTGCAAACGTACACGTTTTCGGCCGAAAACGCGTTTTCCGGCGAAAACGCACACCACGGCTCTTTCTGAGAAAAAGCAAGCACGGAGGACGAGAATCGCTTTTGCCCTGCGTAGCGTTCTGAGCAGCGGGTAGAAATAGGCAGCGAATTGCCGGCTAGCAGCTTCCGTGTGGCGGGGAAGTGCAAACGTACACGTTTTCGGCCGAAAACGCGTTTTCCGGCGAAAACGCACACCACGGCTCTTTCTGAGAAAAAGCAAGCACGGAGGACGAGAATCGCTTTTGCCCTGCGTAGCGTTCCGGGCAGCGGGTAGAACCAGGCAGAGAATTCCCGGCTAGCAGCTTCCCTGTGGCCGGGAAGTGCAAACGTACACGTTTTCGGCCGAAAACGCGTTTTCCGGCGAAAACGCACACCACGGCTCTTTCTGAGAAAAAGCAAGCACGGAGGACGAGAATCGCTTTTGCCCTGCGTAGCGTTCCGGGTAGCGGGTACAACCAGGCAGAGAATTCCCGGCTAGCAGCTTCCCTGTGGCGGGGTAGTGCAAACGTACACGTTTTCGGCCGAAAACGCGTTTACCGGCGAAAACGCACACCACGGCTCTTTCTGAGAAAAAGCAAGCACGGAGGACGAGAATCGCTTTTGCCCTGCGTAGCGTTCCGGGCAGCGGGTAAAACCAGGCAGAGAATTCCCGGCTAGCAGCTTCCCTGTGGCCGGGAAGTGCAAACGTACACGTTTTCGGCCGAAAACGGGTTTTCTGGCGAAAACGCACACCACGGCTCTTTCTGAGAAAAAGCAAGCACGGAGGACGAGAATCGCTTTTGCCCTGCGTAGCGTTCCGGGCAGCGGGTAGAACCAGGCAGAGAATTCCCGGCTAGCAGCTTCCCTGTGGCGGGGAAGTGCAAACGTACACGTTTTCGGCCGAAAACGCGTTTTCCCGCGAAAACGCACACCACGGCTCTTTCTGAGAAAAAGCAAGCACGGAGGACGAGAATCGCTTTTGCCCTGCGTAGCGTTCCGGGCAGCGGGTAGAACCAGGCAGAGAATTCCCGGCTAGCAGCTTCCCTGTGGCCGGGAAGTGCAAACGTACACGTTTTCGCCGAAAACACGTTTTCCGGCGAAAACGCACACCACGGCTCTTTCTGAGAAAAAGCAAGCACGGAGGACGAGAATCGCTTTTGCCCTGCGTAGCGTTCCGGGCAGCGGGTAGAACCAGGCAGAGAATTCCCGTCTAGCAGCTTCCCTGTGGCCGGGAAGTGCAAACGTACACGTTTTCGCCGAAAACACATTTTCCGGCGAAAACGCACACCACGGCTCTTTCTGAGAAAAAGCAAGCACGGAGGACGAGAATCGCTTTTGCCCTGCGTAGCGTTCCGGGCAGCGGGTAGAACCAGGCAGAGAATTCCCGGCTAGCAGCTTCCCTGTGGCGGGGAAGTGCAAACGTACACGTTTTCGGCCGAAAACGCGTTTACCGGCGAAAACGCACACCACGGCTCTTTCTGAGAAAAAGCAAGCACGGAGGACGAGAATCGCTTTTGCCCTGCGTAGCGTTCCGGGCAGCGGGTAGAACCAGGCAGAGAATTCCCGGCTAGCAGCTTCCCTGTGGCCGGGAAGTGCAAACGTACACGTTTTCGGCCGAAAACGCGTTTTCCGGCGAAAACGCACACCACGGCTCTTTCTGAGAAAAAGCAAGCACGGAGGACGAGAATCGCTTTTGCCCTGCGTAGCGTTCCGGGCAGCGGGTAGAACCAGGCAGAGAATTCCCGGCTAGCAGCTTCCCTGTGGCGGGGAAGTGCAAACGTACACGTTTTCGGCTGAAAACGCGTTTTCCGGCGAAAACGCACACCACGGCTCTTTCTGAGAAAAAGCAAGCACGGAGGACGAGAATCGCTTTTGCCCTGCGTAGCGTTCCGGGCAGCGGGTAGAACCAGGCAGAGAATTCCCGGCTAGCAGCTTCCCTGTGGCCGGGAAGTGCAAACGTACACGTTTTCGGCCGAAAACGCGTTTTCTGGCGAAAACGCACACCACGGCTCTTTCTGAGAAAAAGCAAGCACGGAGGACGAGAATCGCTTTTGCCCTGCGTAGTGTTCCGGGCAGCGGGTAGAACCAGGCAGAGTATTCCCGGCTAGCAGCTTCCCTGTGGCCGGGAAGTGCAAACGTACACGTTTTCGGCCGAAAACGTGTTTTCTGGCGAAAACGCACACCACGGCTCTTTCTGAGAAAAAGCAAGCACGGAGGACGAGAATCGCTTTTGCCCTGCGAAGCGTTCCGGGCAGCGGGAAGAACCAGGCAGAGAATTCCCTGCTAGCAGCTTCCCTGTGGCCGGGAAGTACAAACGTACACGTTTTAAGCTGAAAACGCGTTTTCCCGCAAAAACGCACACCACGGCTCTTTCTGAGAAAAAGAAAGCACGGAGGACGAGAATCGCTTTTGCCCTGCGTAGCGTTCCGGGCAGCGGGTAGAACCAGGCAGAGAATTCCCGGCTAGCAGCTTCCCTGTGGCCGGGAAGTGCAAACGTACACGTTTTCGGCCGAAAACGCGTTTTCCGGCGAAAACGCACACCACGGCTCTTTCTGAGAAAAAGCAAGCACGGAGGACGAGAATCGCTTTTGCCCTGCGTAGCGTTCCGGGCAGCGGGTAGAACCAGGCAGAGAATTCCCGGCTAGCAGCTTCCCTGTGGCCGTGAAGTGCAAACGTACACGTTTTTGCCGAAAACACGTTTTCCGGCGAAAACGCACACCACGGCTCTTTCTGAGAAAAAGCAAGCACGGAGGACGAGAATCGCTTTTGCCCTGCGTAGCGTTCCGGGCAGCGGGTAGAACCAGGCAGAGAATTCCCGGCTAGCAGCTTCCCTGTGGCCGGGAAGTGCAAACGTACACGTTTTCGGCCGAAAACCCGTTTACCGGCGAAAACGCACACCACGGCTCTTTCTGAGAAAAAACAAGCACGGAGGACGAGAATCGCTTTTGCCCTGCGTAGCGTTCTGAGCAGCGGGTAGAAATAGGCAGCGAATTGCCGGCTAGCAGCTTCCGTGTGGCGGGGAAGTGCAAACGTACACGTTTTCGGCCGAAAACGCGTTTACCGGCGAAAACGCACACCACGGCTCTTTCTGAGAAAAAGCAAGCACGGAGGACGAGAATCGCTTTTGCCCTGCGTAGCGTTCCGGGCAGCGGGTAGAACCAGGCAGAGAATTCCCGGCTAGCAGCTTCCCTGTGGCCGGGAAGTGCAAACGTACACGTTTTCGGCCGAAAACGCGTTTTCCGGCGAAAACGCACACCACGGCTCTTTCTGAGAAAAAGCAAGCACGGAGGACGAGAATCGCTTTTGCCCTGCGTAGCGTTCCGGGTAGCGGGTACAACCAGGCAGAGAATTCCCGGCTAGCAGCTTCCCTGTGGCGGGGTAGTGCAAACGTACACGTTTTCGGCCGAAAACGCGTTTACCGGCGAAAACGCACACCACGGCTCTTTCTGAGAAAAAGCAAGCACGGAGGACGAGAATCGCTTTTGCCCTGCGTAGTGTTCCGGGCAGCGGGTAGAACCAGGCAGAGAATTCCCGGCTAGCAGCTTCCCTGTGGCGGGGAAGTGCAAACGTACACGTTTTCGGCCGAAAACGTGTTTTCCGGCGAAAACGCACACCACGGCTCTTTCTGAGAAAAGCAAGCACGGAGGACGAGAATCGCTTTTGCCCTGCGAAGCGTTCCGGGCAGCGGGAAGAACCAGGCAGAGAATTCCCTGCTAGCAGCTTCCCTGTGGCCGGGAAGTACAAACGTACACGTTTTAAGCTGAAAACGCGTTTTCCCGCAAAAACGCACACCACGGCTCTTTCTGAGAAAAAGAAAGCACGGAGGACGAGAATCGCTTTTGCCCTGCGTAGCGTTCCGGGCAGCGGGTAGAACCAGGCAGAGAATTCCCGGCTAGCAGCTTCCCTGTGGCCGGGAAGTGCAAACGTACACGTTTTCGGCCGAAAACGCGTTTTCCGGCGAAAACGCACACCACGGCTCTTTCTGAGAAAAAGCAAGCACGGAGGACGAGAATCGCTTTTGCCCTGCGTAGCGTTCCGGGCAGCGGGTAGAACCAGGCAGAGAATTCCCGGCTAGCAGCTTCCCTGTTGCCGGGAAGTGCAAACGTACACGTTTTCGGCCGAAAACCCGTTTACCGGCGAAAACGCACACCACGGCTCTTTCTGAGAAAAAACAAGCACGGAGGACGAGAATCGCTTTTGCCCTGCGTAGCGTTCTGAGCAGCGGGTAGAAATAGGCAGCGAATTGCCGGCTAGCAGCTTCCGTGTGGCGGGGAAGTGCAAACGTACACGTTTTCGGCCGAAAACGCGTTTACCGGCGAAAACGCACACCACGGCTCTTTCTGAGAAAAAGCAAGCACGGAGGACGAGAATCGCTTTTGCCCTGCGTAGCGTTCCGGGCAGCGGGTAGAACCAGGCAGAGAATTCCCGGCTAGCAGCTTCCCTGTGGCCGGGAAGTGCAAACGTACACGTTTTCGGCCGAAAACGCGTTTTCCGGCGAAAACGCACACCACGGCTCTTTCTGAGAAAAGCAAGCACGGAGGACGAGAATCGCTTTTGCCCTGCGAAGCGTTCCGGGCAGCGGGAAGAACCAGGCAGAGAATTCCCTGCTAGCAGCTTCCCTGTGGCCGGGAAGTACAAACGTACACGTTTTAAGCTGAAAACGCGTTTTCCCGCAAAAACGCACACCACGGCTCTTTCTGAGAAAAAGAAAGCACGGAGGACGAGAATCGCTTTTGCCCTGCGTAGCGTTCCGGGCAGCGGGTAGAACCAGGCAGAGAATTCCCGGCTAGCAGCTTCCCTGTGGCCGGGAAGTGCAAACGTACACGTTTTCGGCCGAAAACGCGTTTTCCGGCGAAAACGCACACCACGGCTCTTTCTGAGAAAAAGCAAGCACGGAGGACGAGAATCGCTTTTGCCCTGCGTAGCGTTCCGGGCAGCGGGTAGAACCAGGCAGAGAATTCCCGGCTAGCAGCTTCCCTGTGGCCGGGAAGTGCAAACGTACACGTTTTCGGCCAAAAACCCGTTTACCGGCGAAAACGCACACCACGGCTCTTTCTGAGAAAAAACAAGCACGGAGGACGAGAATCGCTTTTGCCCTGCGTAGCGTTCTGAGCAGCGGGTAGAAATAGGCAGCGAATTGCCGGCTAGCAGCTTCCGTGTGGCGGGGAAGTGCAAACGTACACGTTTTCGGCCGAAAACGCGTTTTCCGGCGAAAACGCACACCACGGCTCTTTCTGAGAAAAAGTAAGCACGGAGGACGAGAATCGCTTTTGCCCTGCGTAGCGTTCCGGGCAGCGGGTAGAACCAGGCAGAGAATTCCCGGCTAGCAGCTTCCCTGTTGCCGGGAAGTGCAAACGTACACGTTTTCGGCCGAAAACGCGTTTACCGGCGAAAACGCACACCACGGCTCTTTCTGAGAAAAAGCAAGCACGGAGGACGAGAATCGCTTTTGCCCTGCGTAGCGTTCCGGGCAGCGGGTAGAACCAGGTAGAGAATTCCCGGCTAGCTGCTGCCCTGTGGCCGGGAAGTGCAAACGTACACGTTTTCGGCCGAAAACGCGTTTTCCGGCGAAAACGCACACCACGGCTCTTTCTGAGAAAAAGCAAGCACGGAGGACGAGAATCGCTTTTGCCCTGCGTAGCGTTCCGGGCAGCGGGTAGAACCAGGCAGAGAATTCCCGGCTAGCAGCTTCCCTGTGGCCGGGAAGTGCAAACGTACACGTTTTCGGCCGAAAACGCGTTTTCTGGCGAAAACGCACACCACGGCTCTTTCTGAGAAAAAGCAAGCACGGAGGACGAGAATCGCTTTTGCCCTGCGTAGCGTTCCGGGCAGCGGGTAGAACCAGGCAGAGAATTCCCGGCTAGCAGCTTCCCTGTGGCGGGGAAGTGCAAACGTACACGTTTTCGGCCGAAAACGCGTTTTCCCGCGAAAACGCACACCACGGCTCTTTCTGAGAAAAAGCAAGCACGGAGGACGAGAATCGCTTTTGCCCTGCGTAGCGTTCCGGGCAGCGGGTAGAACCAGGCAGAGAATTCCCGGCTAGCAGCTTCCCTGTGGCCGGGAAGTGCAAACGTACACGTTTTCGCCGAAAACACGTTTTCCGGCGAAAACGCACACCACGGCTCTTTCTGAGAAAAAGCAAGCACGGAGGACGAGAATCGCTTTTGCCCTGCGTAGCGTTCCGGGCAGCGGGTAGAACCAGGCAGAGAATTCCCGGCTAGCAGCTTCCCTGTGGCGGGGAAGTGCAAACGTACACCTTTTCGGCCGAAAACGCGTTTTCTGGCGAAAACGCACACCACGGCTCTTTCTGAGAAAAAGCAAGCACGGAGGACGAGAATCGCTTTTGCCCTGCGTAGTGTTCCGGGCAGCGGGTAGAACCAGGCAGAGAATTCCCGGCTAGCAGCTTCCCTGTGGCCGGGAAGTGCAAACGTACACGTTTTCGGCCGAAAACGCGTTTTCCCGCAAAAACGCACACCACGGCTCTTTCTGAGAAAAAGCAAGCACGGAGGACGAGAATCGCTTTTGCCCTGCGTAGCGTTCCGGGCAGCGGGTAGAACCAGGCAGAGAATTGCCGGCTAGCAGCTTCCCTGTGGCGGGGAAGTGCAAACGTACACGTTTTCGGCCGAAAACGCGTTTTCCGGCGAAAACGCACACCACGGCTCTTTCTGAGAAAAAGCAAGCACGGAGGACGAGAATCGCTTTTGCCCTGCGTAGCGTTCCGGGCAGCGGGTAGAACCAGGCAGAGAATTCCCGGCTAGCAGCTTCCCTGTGGCCGGGTAGTGCAAACGTACACGTTTTCGGCCGAAAACGCGTTTTCCCGCGAAAACGCACACCACGGCTCTTTCTGAGAAAAAGCAAGCACGGAGGACGAGAATCGCTTTTGCCCTGCGTAGCGTTCCGGGCAGCGGGTAGAACGAGGCAGAGAATTCCCGGCTAGCAGCTTCCCTGTGGCGGGGAAGTGCAAACGTACACGTTTTCGGCCGAAAACGCGTTTTCCGTCGAAAACGCACACCACGGCTCTTTCTGAGATAAAGCAAGCACGGAGGACGAGAATCGCTTTTGCCCTGCGTAGCGTTCCGGGCAGCGGGTAGAACCAGGCAGCGAATTCCCTGCTATCAGCTTCCTTGTGGCGGGGAAGTGCAAACGTACACGTTTTCGGCCGAAAACGCGTTTTGCGGCGAAAACGCACACCACGGCTCTTTCTGAGATAAAGCAAGCACGGAGGACGAGAATCGCTTTTGCCCTGCGTAGCGTTCTGAGCAGCGGGTAGAACCAGGCAGAGAATTCCCGGCTAGCAGCTTCCCTGTGGCGGGGAAGTGCAAACGTACACGTTTTCGGCCGAAAACGCGTTTTCCGGCGAAAACGCACACCACGGCTCTTTCTGAGAAAAAGCAAGCACGGAGGACGATAATCGCTTTTGCCCTGCGTAGTGTTCCGGGCAGCGGGTAGAACCAGGCAGAGAATTCCCGTCTAGCAGCTTCCCTGTGGCGGGGAAGTGCAAACGTACACGTTTTCGGCCGAAAACGCGTTTTCCGGCGAAAACGCACACCACGGCTCTTTCTGAGAAAAAGCAAGCACGGAGGACGAGAATCGCTTTTGCCCTGCGTAGCGTTCCGGGCAGCGGGTAGAACCAGGCAGAGAATTCCCGGCTAGCAGCTTCCCTGTGGCCGGGAAGTGCAAACGTACACGTTTTCGGCCGAAAACGCGTTTTCTGGCGAAAACGCACACCACGGCTCTTTCTGAGAAAAAGCAAGCACGGAGGACGAGAATCGCTTTTGCCCTGCGTAGTGTTCCGGGCAGCGGGTAGAACCAGGCAGAGAATTCCCGGCTAGCAGCTTCCCTGTGGCCGGGAAGTGCAAACGTACACGTTTTCGGCCGAAAACGTGTTTTCCGGCGAAAACGCACACCACGGCTCTTTCTGAGAAAAAGCAAGCACGGAGGACGAGAATCGCTTTTGCCCTGCGAAGCGTTCCGGGCAGCGGGAAGAACCAGGCAGAGAATTCCCTGCTAGCAGCTTCCCTGTGGCCGGGAAGTACAAACGTACACGTTTTCGGCCGAAAACGCGTTTTCCCGCAAAGACGCACACCACGGCTCTTTCTGAGAAAAAGAAAGCACGGAGGACGAGAATCGCTTTTGCCCTGCGTAGCGTTCCGGGCAGCGGGTAGAACCAGGCAGAGAATTCCCGGCTAGCAGCTTCCCTGTGGCCGGGAAGTGCAAACGTACACGTTTTCGGCCGAAAACGCGTTTTCCGGCGAAAACGCACACCACGGCTCTTTCTGAGAAAAAGCAAGCACGGAGGACGAGAATCGCTTTTGCCCTGCGTAGCGTTCCGGGCAGCGGGTAGAACCAGGCAGAGAATTCCCGGCTAGCAGCTTCCCTGTGGCCGGGAAGTGCAAACGTACACGTTTTCGGCCGAAAACGCGTTTTCCCGCAAAAACGCACACCACGGCTCTTTCTGAGAAAAAGAAAGCACGGAGGACGAGAATCGGTTTTGCCCTGCGTAGCGTTCCTGGCAGCGGGTAGAACCAGGCAGAGAATTCCCGGCTAGCAGCTTCCCTGTGGCGGGGAAGTGCAAACGTACACGTTTTCGGCCGAAAACGCGTTTTCCGGCGAAAACGCACACCACGGCTCTTTCTGAGAAAAAGCAAGCACGGAGGACGAGAATCGCTTTTGCCCTGCGTAGCGTTCCGGGCAGCGGGTAGAACCAGGCAGAGAATTCCCGGCTAGCAGCTTCCCTGTGGCCGGGAAGTGCAAACGTACACGTTATCGCCGAAAACACTTTTTCCGGCGAAAACGCACACCACGGCTCTTTCTGAGAAAAAGCAAGCACGGAGGACGAGAATCGCTTTTGCCCTGCGTAGCGTTCCGGGCAGCGGGTAGAACCAGGCAGAGAATTCCCGGCTAGCAGCTTCCCTGTGGCCGGGAAGTGCAAACGTACACGTTTTCGGCCGAAAACCCGTTTACCGGCGAAAACGCACACCACGGCTCTTTCTGAGAAAAAGCAAGCACGGAGGACGAGAATCGCTTTTGCCCTGCGTAGCGTTCCGGGCAGCGGGTAGAACCAGGCAGAGAATTCCCGGCTAGCAGCTTCCCTGTGGCGGGGAAGTGCAAACGTACACGTTTTCGGCCGAAAACGCGTTTTCCGGCGAAAACGCACACCACGGCTCTTTCTGAGAAAAAGAAAGCACGGAGGACGACAATCGCTTTTGCCCTGCGTAGCGTTCTGAGCAGCGGGTAGAAATAGGCAGCGAATTGCCCGCTAGCAGCTTCCCTGTTGCCGGGAAGTGCAAACGTACACGTTTTCGGCCGAAAACGCGTTTTCCGGCGAAAACGCACACCATGGCTCTTTCTGAGAAAAAGCAAGCACGGAGGACGAGAATCGCTTTTGCCCTGCGTAGCGTTCCGGGCAGCGGGTAGAACCAGGCAGAGAATTCCCGGCTAGCAGCTTCCCTGTGGCGGGGAAGTGCAAACGTACACGTTTTCGGCCGAAAACGCGTTTTCCGGCGAAAACGCACACCACGGCTCTTTCTGAGAAAAAGCAAGCACGGAGGACGAGAATCGCTTTTGCCCTGCGTAGCGTTCCGGGCAGCGGGTAGAACCAGGCAGAGAATTCCCGGCTAGCAGCTTCCCTGTGGCCGGGAAGTGCAAAGGTACACGTTTTCGGCCGAAAACACGTTTTCCGGCGAAAACGCACACCACGGCTCTTTCTGAGAAAAAGCAAGCACGGAGGACGAGAATCGCTTTTGCCCTGCGTAGCGTTCCGGGCAGCGGGTAGAACCAGGCAGAGAATTCCCGGCTAAAATCTTCCCTGTGGCGGGGTAGTGCAAACGTACACGTTTTCGGCCGAAAACGCGTTTTCCGGCGAAAACGCACACCACGGCTCTTTCTGAGAAAAAGCAAGCACGGAGGACGAGAATCGCTTTTGCCCTGCGTAGCGTTCCGGGCAGCGGGTAGAACCAGGCAGAGAATTCCCGGCTAGCAGCTTCCCTGTGGCCGGGAAGTGCAAACGTACACGTTTTCGGCCGAAAACGCGTTTTCCCGCGAAAACGCACACCACGGCTCTTTCTGAGAAAAAGCAAGCACGGAGGACGACAATCGCTTTTGCCCTGCGTAGCGTTCCGGGCAGCGGGAAGAACCAGGCAGAGAATTCCCGGCTAGCAGCTTCCCTGTGGCCGGGAAGTGCAAACGTACACGTTTTCGCCGAAAACACGTTTTCCGGGGAAAACGCACACCACGGCTCTTTCTGAGAAAAAGCAAGCACGGAGGACGAGAATCGCTTTTGCCCTGCGTAGCGTTCCGGGCAGCGGGTAGAACCAGGCAGAGAATTCCCGTCTAGCAGCTTCCCTGTGGCCGGGAAGTGCAAACGTACACGTTTTCGGCCGAAAACGCGTTTACCGGCGAAAACGCACACCACGGCTCTTTCTGAGAAAAAGCAAGCACGGAGGACGAGAATCGCTTTTGCCCTGCGTAGCGTTCCGGGCAGCGGGTAGAACCAGGCAGAGAATTCCCGGCTAGCAGCTTCCCTGTGGCGGGGAAGTGCAAACGTACACGTTTTCGGCCGAAAACGCGTTTTCTGGCGAAAACGCACACCACGGCTCTTTCTGAGAAAAAGCAAGCACGGAGGACGAGAATCGCTTTTGCCCTGCGTAGTGTTCCGGGCAGCGGGTAGAACCAGGCAGAGAATTCCCGGCTAGCAGCTTCCCTATGGCCGGGAAGTGCAAACGTACACGTTTTCGGCCGAAAAAGCGTTTTCCTGCAAAAACGCACACCACGGCTCTTTCTGAGAAAAAGCAAGCACGGAGGACGAGAATCGCTTTTGCCCTGCGTAGTGTTCCGGGCAGCGGGTAGAACCAGGCAGAGAATTCCCGGCTAGCAGCTTCCCTGTTGCCGGGAAGTGCAAACGTACACGTTTTCGGCCAAAAACGCGTTTTCCGGCGAAAACGCACACCACGGCTCTTTCTGAGAAAAAGCAAGCACGGAGGACGAGAATCGCTTTTGCCCTGCGTAGCGTTCCGGGTAGCGGGTACAACCAGGCAGAGAATTCCCGGCTAGCAGCTTCCCTGTGGCGGGGTAGTGCAAACGTACACGTTTTCGGCCGAAAACGCGTTTACCGGCGAAAACGCACACCACGGCTCTTTCTGAGAAAAAGCAAGCACGGAGGACGAGAATCGCTTTTGCCCTGCGTAGCGTTCCGGGCAGCGGGTAAAACCAGGCAGAGAATTCCCGGCTAGCAGCTTCCCTGTGGCCGGGAAGTGCAAACGTACACGTTTTCGGCCGAAAACGCGTTTTCTGGCGAAAACGCACACCACGGCTCTTTCTGAGAAAAAGCAAGCACGGAGGACGAGAATCGCTTTTGCCCTGCGTAGCGTTCCGGGCAGCGGGTAGAACCAGGCAGAGAATTCCCGGCTAGCAGCTTCCCTGTGGCGGGGAAGTGCAAACGTACACGTTTTCGGCCGAAAACGCGTTTTCCCGCGAAAACGCACACCACGGCTCTTTCTGAGAAAAAGCAAGCACGGAGGACGAGAATCGCTTTTGCCCTGCGTAGTGTTCCGGGCAGCGGGTAGAACCAGGCAGAGAATTCCCGTCTAGCAGCTTCCCTGTGGCGGGGAAGTGCAAACGTACACGTTTTCGGCGGAAAACGCGTTTTGCGGCGAAAACGCACACCACGGCTCTTTCTGAGAAAAAGCAAGCACGGAGGACGAGAATCGCTTTTGCCCTGCGTAGCGTTCTGAGCAGCGGGTAGAAATAGGCAGCGAATTGCCGGCTAGCAGCTTCCCTGTGGCCGGGAAGTGCAAACGTACACGTTTTCGGCCGAAAACGCGTTTTCCCGCGAAAACGCACACCACGGCTCTTTCTGAGAAAAAGCAAGCACGGAGGACGAGAATCGCTTTTGCCCTGCGTAGCGTTCCGGGCAGCGGGTAGAACCAGGCAGAGAATTCCCGGCTAGCAGCTTCCCTGTGGCCGGGAAGTGCAAACGTACACGTTTTCGCCGAAAACACGTTTTCCGGCGAAAACGCACACCACGGCTCTTTCTGAGAAAAAGCAAGCACGGAGGACGAGAATCGCTTTTGCCCTGCGTAGCGTTCCGGGCAGCGGGTAGAACCAGGCAGAGAATTCCCGGCTAGCAGCTTCCCTGTGGCGGGGAAGTGCAAACGTACACGTTTTCGGCCGAAAACGCGTTTTCTGGCGAAAACGCACACCACGGCTCTTTCTGAGAAAAAGCAAGCACGGAGGACGAGAATCGCTTTTGCCCTGCGTAGTGTTCCGGGCAGCGGGTAGAACCAGGCAGAGAATTCCCGGCTAGCAGCTTCCCTGTGGCCGGGAAGTGCAAACGTACACGTTTTCGGCCGAAAAAGCGTTTTCCCGCAAAAACGCACACCACGGCTCTTTCTGAGAAAAAGCAAGCACGGAGGACGAGAATCGCTTTTGCCCTGCGTAGTGTTCCGGGCAGCGGGTAGAACCAGGCAGAGAATTGCCGGCTAGCAGCTTCCCTGTGGCGGGGAAGTGCAAACGTACACGTTTTCGGCCGAAAACGCGTTTTCCGGCGAAAACGCACACCACGGCTCTTTCTGAGAAAAAGCAAGCACGGAGGACGAGAATCGCTTTTGCCCTGCGTAGCGTTCCGGGCAGCGGGTAGAACCAGGCAGAGAATTCCCGGCTAGCAGCTTCCCTGTGGCCGGGTAGTGCAAACGTACACGTTTTCGGCCGAAAACGCGTTTTCCCGCGAAAACGCACACCACGGCTCTTTCTGAGAAAAAGCAAGCACGGAGGACGAGAATCGCTTTTGCCCTGCGTAGCGTTCCGGGCAGCGGGTAGAACGAGGCAGAGAATTCCCGGCTAGCAGCTTCCCTGTGGCCGGGAAGTGCAAACGTACACGTTTTCGGCCGAAAACGCGTTTTCCGGCGAAAAAGCACACCACGGCTCTTTCTGAGAAAAAGCAAGCACGGAGGACGAGAATCGCTTTTGCCCTGCGTAGCGTTCCGGGCAGCGGGTAGAACCAGGCAGCGAATTCCCTGCTATCAGCTTCCTTGTGGCGGGGAAGTGCAAACGTACACGTTTTCGGCCAAAAACGCGTTTTCCGGCGAAAACGCACACCACGGCTCTTTCTGAGAAAAAGCAAGCACGGAGGACGAGAATCGCTTTTGCCCTGCGTAGCGTTCCGGGTAGCGGGTACAACCAGGCAGAGAATTCCCGGCTAGCAGCTTCCCTGTGGCGGGGTAGTGCAAACGTACACGTTTTCGGCCGAAAACGCGTTTACCGGCGAAAACGCACACCACGGCTCTTTCTGAGAAAAAGCAAGCACGGAGGACGAGAATCGCTTTTGCCCTGCGTAGCGTTCCGGGCAGCGGGTAAAACCAGGCAGAGAATTCCCGGCTAGCAGCTTCCCTGTGGCCGGGAAGTGCAAACGTACACGTTTTCGGCCGAAAACGCGTTTTCTGGCGAAAACGCACACCACGGCTCTTTCTGAGAAAAAGCAAGCACGGAGGACGAGAATCGCTTTTGCCCTGCGTAGCGTTCCGGGCAGCGGGTAGAACCAGGCAGAGAATTCCCGGCTAGCAGCTTCCCTGTGGCGGGGAAGTGCAAACGTACACGTTTTCGGCCGAAAACGCGTTTTCCCGCGAAAACGCACACCACGGCTCTTTCTGAGAAAAAGCAAGCACGGAGGACGAGAATCGCTTTTGCCCTGCGTAGCGTTCCGGGCAGCGGGTAGAACCAGGCAGAGAATTCCCGGCTAGCAGCTTCCCTGTGGCCGGGAAGTGCAAACGTACACGTTTTCGCCGAAAACACGTTTTCCGGCGAAAACGCACACCACGGCTCTTTCTGAGAAAAAGCAAGCACGGAGGACGAGAATCGCTTTTGCCCTGCGTAGCGTTCCTTACAGCGGGTAGAACCAGGCAGAGAATTCCCGGCTAGCAGCTTCCCTGTGGCGGGGAAGTGCAAACGTACACGTTTTCGGCCGAAAACGCGTTTTCTGGCGAAAACGCACACCACGGCTCTTTCTGAGAAAAAGCAAGCACGGAGGACGAGAATCGCTTTTGCCCTGCGTAGTGTTCCGGGCAGCGGGTAGAACCAGGCAGAGAATTCCCGTCTAGCAGCTTCCCTGTGGCGGGGAAGTGCAAACGTACACGTTTTCGGCGGAAAACGCGTTTTGCGGCGAAAACGCACACCACGGCTCTTTCTGAGAAAAAGCAAGCACGGAGGACGAGAATCGCTTTTGCCCTGCGTAGTGTTCCGGGCAGCGGGTAGAACCAGGCAGCGAATTGCCGGCTAGCAGCTTCCCTGTGGCCGGGAAGTGCAAACGTACACGTTTTCGGCCGAAAACGCGTTTTCCCGCGAAAACGCACACCACGGCTCTTTCTGAGAAAAAGCAAGCACGGAGGACGAGAATCGCTTTTGCCCTGCGTAGCGTTCCGGGCAGCGGGTAGAACCAGGCAGAGAATTCCCGGCTAGCAGCTTCCCTGTGGCCGGGAAGTGCAAACGTACACGTTTTCGCCGAAAACACGTTTTCCGGCGAAAACGCACACCACGGCTCTTTCTGAGAAAAAGCAAGCACGGAGGACGAGAATCGCTTTTGCCCTGCGTAGCGTTCCGGGCAGCGGGTAGAACCAGGCAGAGAATTCCCGGCTAGCAGCTTCCCTGTGGCGGGGAAGTGCAAACGTACACGTTTTCGGCCGAAAACGCGTTTTCTGGCGAAAGCGCACACCACGGCTCTTTCTGAGAAAAAGCAAGCACGGAGGACGAGAATCGCTTTTGCCCTGCGTAGTGTTCCGGGCAGCGGGTATAAATAGGCAGAGAATTCCCGGCTAGCAGCTTCCCTGTGGCCGGGAAGTGCAAACGTACACGTTTTCGGCCGAAAAAGCGTTTTCCCGCAAAAACGCACACCACGGCTCTTTCTGAGAAAAAGCAAGCACGGAGGACGAGAATCGCTTTTGCCCTGCGTAGTGTTCCGGGCAGCGGGTAGAACCAGGCAGAGAATTGCCGGCTAGCAGCTTCCCTGTGGCGGGGAAGTGCAAACGTACACGTTTTCGGCCGAAAACGCGTTTTCCGGCGAAAACGCACACCACGGCTCTTTCTGAGAAAAAGCAAGCACGGAGGACGAGAATCGCTTTTGCCCTGCGTAGCGTTCCGGGCAGCGGGTAGAACCAGGCAGAGAATTCCCGGCTAG
Source organism: Athene noctua (assembly GCF_965140245.1). NCBI lineage: Eukaryota > Metazoa > Chordata > Aves > Strigiformes > Strigidae > Athene > Athene noctua. The sequence continues at coordinate 71,552 of NW_027437648.1, read as the reverse complement.
CAGCTTCCCTGTGGCCGGGTAGTGCAAACGTACACGTTTTCGGCCGAAAACGCGTTTTCCCGCGAAAACGCACACCACGGCTCTTTCTGAGAAAAAGCAAGCACGGAGGACGAGAATCGCTTTTGCCCTGCGTAGCGTTCCGGGCAGCGGGTAGAACGAGGCAGAGAATTCCCGGCTAGCAGCTTCCCTGTGGCCGGGAAGTGCAAACGTACACGTTTTCGGCCGAAAACGCGTTTTCCGGCGAAAAAGCACACCACGGCTCTTTCTGAGAAAAAGCAAGCACGGAGGACGAGAATCGCTTTTGCCCTGCGTAGCGTTCCGGGCAGCGGGTAGAACCAGGCAGCGAATTCCCTGCTATCAGCTTCCTTGTGGCGGGGAAGTGCAAACGTACACGTTTTCGGCCGAAAACGCGTTTTGCGGCGAAAACGCACACCACGGCTCTTTCTGAGATAAAGCAAGCACGGAGGACGAGAATCGCTTTTGCCCTGCGTAGCGTTCTGAGCAGCGGGTAGAACCAGGCAGAGAATTCCCGGCTAGCAGCTTCCCTGTGGCGGGGAAGTGCAAACGTACACGTTTTCGGCCGAAAACGCGTTTTCCGGCGAAAACGCACACCACGGCTCTTTCTGAGAAAAAGCAAGCACGGAGGACGATAATCGCTTTTGCCCTGCGTAGTGTTCCGGGCAGCGGGTAGAACCAGGCAGAGAATTCCCGTCTAGCAGCTTCCCTGTGGCGGGGAAGTGCAAACGTACACGTTTTCGGCCGAAAACGCGTTTTGCGGCGAAAACGCACACCACGGCTCTTTCTGAGAAAAAGCAAGCACGGAGGACGAGAATCGCTTTTGCCCTGCGTAGCGTTCTGAGCAGCGGGTAGAAATAGGCAGCGAATTGCCGGCTAGCAGCTTCCCTGTGGCCGGGAAGTGCAAACGTACACGTTTTCGGCCGAAAAAGCGTTTTCCGGAGAAAAAGCACGCCACGGCTCTTTCTGAGAAAAAGCAAGCACGGAGGACGAGAATCGCTTTTGCCCTGCGTAGTGTTCCGGGCAGCGGGTAGAACCAGGCAGAGAATTCCCGGCTAGCAGCTTCCCTGTGGCCGGGAAGTGCAAACGTACACGTTTTCGGCCGAAAACGCGTTTTCTGGCGAAAACGCACACCACGGCTCTTTCTGAGAAAAAGCAAGCACGGAGGACGAGAATCGCTTTTGCCCTGCGTAGCGTTCCGGGCAGCGGGTAGAACCAGGCAGAGAATTCCCGGCTAGCAGCTTCCCTGTGGCCGGGAAGTGCAAACGTACACGTTTTCGGCCAAAAACGCGTTTTGCGGCGAAAAAGCACACCATGGCTCTTTCTGAGAAAAAGCAAGCACGGAGGACGAGAATCGCTTTTGCCCTGCGTAGCGTTCCGGGCAGCGGGTAGAACCAGGCAGAGAATTCCCGGCTAGCAGCTTCCCTGTTGCCGGGAAGTGCAAACGTACACGTTTTCGGCCGAAAACGCGTTTTCCGGCGAAAACGCACACCACGGCTCTTTCTGAGAAAAAGCAAGCACGGAGGACGAGAATCGCTTTTGCCCTGCGTAGCGTTCCGGGCAGCGGGTAGAACCAGGCAGAGAATTCCCGGCTAGCAGCTTCCCTGTGGCCGGGAAGTGCAAACGTACACGTTTTCGGCCGAAAACGCGTTTTCCGGCGAAAACGCACACCACGGCTCTTTCTGAGAAAAAGCAAGCACGGAGGACGAGAATCGCTTTTGCCCTGCGTAGCGTTCCGGGCAGCGGGTAGAACCAGGCAGAGAATTCCCGGCTAGCAGCTTCCCTGTGGCCGGGAAGTGCAAACGTAAACGTTTTCGGCCGAAAACGCGTTTTCCGGCGAAAACGCACACCACGGCTCTTTCTGAGAAAAAGCAAGCACGGAGGACGAGAATCGCTTTTGCCCTGCGTAGCGTTCCGGGCAGCGGGTAGAACCAGGCAGAGAATTCCCGGCTAGCAGCTTCCCTGTGGCCGGGAAGTGCAAACGTACACGTTTTCGGCCGAAAACGCGTTTTCCGGCGAAAACGCACACCACGGCTCTTTCTGAGAAAAAGCAAGCACGGAGGACGAGAATCGCTTTTGCCCTGCGTAGCGTTCCGGGCAGCGGGTAGAACCAGGCAGAGAATTCCCGGCTAGCAGCTTCCCTGTGGCGGGGAAGTGCAAACGTACACGTTTTCGGCCGAAAACGCGTTTTCCGGCGAAAACGCACACCACGGCTCTTTCTGAGAAAAAGCAAGCACGGAGGACGAGAATCGCTTTTGCCCTGCGTAGTGTTCCGGGCAGCGGGTAGAACCAGGCAGAGAATTCCCGGCTAGCATCTTCCCTGTGGCCGGGAAGTGCAAACGTACACGTTTTCGGCCGAAAACGCGTTTTCCGGCGAAAACGCACACCACGGCTCTTTCTGAGAAAAAGCAAGCACGGAGGACGAGAATCGCTTTTGCCCTGCGTAGCGTTCCGGGCAGCGGGTAGAACCAGGCAGAGAATTCCCGGCTAGCAGCTTCCCTGTGGCGGGGAAGTGCAAACGTACACGTTTTCGGCCGAAAACGCGTTTTCCGGCGAAAACGCACACCACGGCTCTTTCTGAGAAAAAGCAAGCACGGAGGACGAGAATCGCTTTTTCCCTGCGTAGCGTTCTGAGCAGCGGGTAGAAATAGGCAGCGAATTGCCGGCTAGCAGCTTCCCTGTGGCCGGGAAGTGCAAACGTACACGTTTTCGGCCGAAAACGCGTTTTCCGGCGAAAAAGCACACCACGGCTCTTTCTGAGAAAAAGCAAGCACGGAGGACGAGAATCGCTTTTGCCCTGCGTATCGTTCTGAGCAGTGGGTAGAAATAGGCAGCGAATTGCCGGCTAGCAGCTTCCCTGTGGCCGGGAAGTGCAAACGTACACGTTTTCGCCGAAAACACGTTTTCCGGCGAAAAGGCACACCACGGCTCTTTCTGAGAAAAAGCAAGCACGGAGGACGAGAATCGCTTTTGCCCTGCGTAGCGTTCCGGGCAGCGGGTAGAACCAGGCAGTGAATTGCCGGCTAGCAGCTTCCCTGTGGCCGGGAAGTGCAAACGTACACGTTTTCGGCCGAAAACTCGTTTTCCGGCGAAAACGCACACCACGGCTCTTTCTGAGAAAAAGCAAGCACGGAGGAAGAGAATCGCTTTTGCCCTGCGTAGCGTTCCGGGCAGCGGGTAGAACCAGGCAGAGAATTCCCGGCTAGCAGCTTCCCTGTGGCCGGGAAGTGCAAACGTACACGTTTTCGGCGAAAACCCGTTTACCTGCGAAAACGCACACCACGGCTCTTTCTGAGAAAAAGCAAGCACGGAGGACGAGAATCGCTTTTGCCCTGCGTAGCGTTCCGGGCAGCGGGTAGAACCAGGCAGAGAATTCCCGGCTAGCAGCTTCCCTGTGGCGGGGTAGTGCAAACGTACACGTTTTCGGCCGAAAACGCGTTTACCGGCGAAAACGCACACCACGGCTCTTTCTGAGAAAAAGCAAGCACGGAGGACGAGAATCGCTTTTGCCCTGCGTAGCGTTCCGGGCAGCGGGTAGAACCAGGCAGAGAATTCCCGGCTAGCAGCTTCCCTGTTGCCGGGAAGTGCAAACGTACACGTTTTCGGCCGAAAACGCGTTTTCCGGCGAAAACGCACACCACGGCTCTTTCTGAGAAAAAGCAAGCACGGAGGACGAGAATCGCTTTTGCCCTGCGTAGCGTTCCGGGCAGCGGGTAGAACCAGGCAGAGAATTCCCGGCTAGCAGCTTCCCTGTGGCCGGGAAGTGCAAACTTACACGTTTTCGGCCGAAAACGCGTTTTCCGGCGAAAACGCACACCACGGCTCTTTCTGAGAAAAAGCAAGCACGGAGGACGAGAATCGCTTTTGCCCTGCGTAGCGTTCCGGGCAGCGGGTAGAACCAGGCAGAGAATTCCCGGCTAGCAGCTTCCCTGTGGCCGGGAAGTGCAAACGTACACGTTTTCGGCCGAAAACGCGTTTTCCCGCGAAAACGCACACCACGGCTCTTTCTGAGAAAAAGCAAGCACGGAGGACGAGAATCGCTTTTGCCCTGCGTAGCGTTCCGGGCAGCGGGTAGAACCAGGCAGAGAATTCCCGGCTAGCAGCTTCCCTGTGGCCGGGAAGTGCAAACGTACACGTTTTCGGCCGAAAACGCGTTTTCCGGCGAAAACGCACACCACGGCTCTTTCTGAGAAAAAGCAAGCACGGAGGACGAGAATCGCTTTTGCCCTGCGTAGCGTTCCGGGCAGCGGGTAGAACCAGGCAGAGAATTCCCGGCTAGCAGCTTCCCTGTGGCCGGGAAGTGCAAACTTACACGTTTTCGGCCGAAAACGCGTTTTCCGGCGAAAACGCACACCACGGCTCTTTCTGAGAAAAAGCAAGCACGGAGGACGAGAATCGCTTTTGCCCTGCGTAGCGTTCCGGGCAGCGGGTAGAACCAGGCAGAGAATTCCCGGCTAGCAGCTTCCCTGTGGCCGGGAAGTGCAAACGTACACGTTTTCGGCCGAAAACGCGTTTTCCCGCGAAAACGCACACCACGGCTCTTTCTGAGAAATAGCAAGCACGGAGGACGAGAATCGCTTTTGCCCTGCGTAGCGTTCCGGGCAGCGGGTAGAACCAGGCAGAGAATTCCCGGCTACCAGCTTCCCTGTGGCCGGGAAGTGCAAACGTACACGTTTTCGGCCGAAAACGCGTTTTCCGGCGAAAACGCACACCACGGCTCTTTCTGAGAAAAAGCAAGCACGGAGGACGAGAATCGCTTTTGCCCTGCGTAGCGTTCCGGGCAGCGGGTAGAACCAGGCAGAGAATTCCCGGCTAGCAGCTTCCCTGTGGCGGGGAAGTGCAAACGTACACGTTTTCGGCCGAAAACGCGTTTTCCGGCGAAAACGCACACCACGGCTCTTTCTGAGAAAAAGCAAGCACGGAGGACGAGAATCGCTTTTGCCCTGCGTAGTGTTCCGGGCAGCGGGTAGAACCAGGCAGAGAATTCCCGGCTAGCAGCTTCCCTGTGGCCGGGAAGTGCAAACGTACACGTTTTCGGCCGAAAACGCGTTTTCCCGCGAAAACGCACACCACGGCTCTTTCTGAGAAAAAGCAAGCACGGAGGACGAGAATCGCTTTTGCCCTGCGTAGCGTTCCGGGCAGCGGGTAGAACCAGGCAGAGAATTCCCGGCTAGCAGCTTCCCTGTGGCGGGGAAGTGCAAACGTACACGTTTTCGGCCGAAAACGCGTTTTACGGCGAAAACGCACACCACGGCTCTTTCTGAGAAAAAGCAAGCACGGAGGACGAGAATCGCTTTTGCCCTGCGTAGAGTTCTGAGCAGCGGGTAGAAATAGGCAGCGAATTGCCGGCTAGCAGTTTCCCTGTGGCCGGGAAGTGCAAACGTACACGTTTTCGGCCGAAAACGCGTTTTCCGGCGAAAACGCACACCACGGCTCTTTCTGAGAAATAGCAAGCACGGAGGACGAGAATCGCTTTTGCCCTGCGTAGTGTTCCGGGCAGCGGGTAGAACCAGGCAGAGAATTCCCGTCTAGCAGCTTCCCTGTGGCGGGGAAGTGCAAACGTACACGTTTTCGGCGGAAAACGCGTTTTGCGGCGAAAACGCACACCACGGCTCTTTCTGAGAAAAAGCAAGCACGGAGGACGAGAATCGCTTTTGCCCTGCGTAGCGTTCTGAGCAGCGGGTAGAAATAGGCAGCGAATTGCCGGCTAGCAGCTTCCCTGTGGCCGGGAAGTGCAAACGTACACGTTTTCGGCCGAAAACGCGTTTTCCCGCGAAAACGCACACCACGGCTCTTTCTGAGAAAAAGCAAGCACGGAGGACGAGAATCGCTTTTGCCCTGCGTAGCGTTCCGGGCAGCGGGTAGAACCAGGCAGAGAATTCCCGGCTAGCAGCTTCCCTGTGGCCGGGAAGTGCAAACGTACACGTTTTCGCCGAAAACACGTTTTCCGGCGAAAACGCACACCACGGCTCTTTCTGAGAAAAAGCAAGCACGGAGGACGAGAATCGCTTTTGCCCTGCGTAGCGTTCCGGGCAGCGGGTAGAACCAGGCAGAGAATTCCCGGCTAGCAGCTTCCCTGTGGCGGGGAAGTGCAAACGTACACGTTTTCGGCCGAAAACGCGTTTTCTGGCGAAAACGCATACCACGGCTCTTTCTGAGAAAAAGCAAGCACGGAGGACGAGAATCGCTTTTGCCCTGCGTAGTGTTCCGGGCAGCGGGTAGAACCAGGCAGAGAATTCCCGGCTAGCAGCTTCCCTGTGGCCGGGAAGTGCAAACGTACACGTTTTCGGCCGAAAAAGCGTTTTCCCGCAAAAACGCACACCACGGCTCTTTCTGAGAAAAAGCAAGCACGGAGGACGAGAATCGCTTTTGCCCTGCGTAGTGTTCCGGGCAGCGGGTAGAACCAGGCAGAGAATTGCCGGCTAGCAGCTTCCCTGTGGCGGGGAAGTGCAAACGTACACGTTTTCGGCCGAAAACGCGTTTTCCGGCGAAAACGCACACCACGGCTCTTTCTGAGAAAAAGCAAGCACGGAGGACGAGAATCGCTTTTGCCCTGCGTAGCGTTCCGGGCAGCGGGTAGAACCAGGCAGAGAATTCCCGTCTAGCAGCTTCCCTGTGGCCGGGTAGTGCAAACGTACACGTTTTCGGCCGAAAACGCGTTTTCCCGCGAAAACGCACACCACGGCTCTTTCTGAGAAAAAGCAAGCACGGAGGACGAGAATCGCTTTTGCCCTGCGTAGCGTTCCGGGCAGCGGGTAGAACGAGGCAGAGAATTCCCGGCTAGCAGCTTCCCTGTGGCCGGGAAGTGCAAACGTACACGTTTTCGGCCGAAAACGCGTTTTCTGGCGAAAAAGCACACCACGGCTCTTTCTGAGAAAAAGCAAGCACGGAGGACGAGAATCGCTTTTGCCCTGCGTAGCGTTCCGGGCAGCGGGTAGAACCAGGCAGCGAATTCCCTGCTATCAGCTTCCTTGTGGCGGGGAAGTGCAAACGTACACGTTTTCGGCCAAAAACGCGTTTTCCGGCGAAAACGCACACCACGGCTCTTTCTGAGAAAAAGCAAGCACGGAGGACGAGAATCGCTTTTGCCCTGCGTAGCGTTCCGGGTAGCGGGTACAACCAGGCAGAGAATTCCCGGCTAGCAGCTTCCCTGTGGCGGGGTAGTGCAAACGTACACGTTTTCGGCCGAAAACGCGTTTACCGGCGAAAACGCACACCACGGCTCTTTCTGAGAAAAAGCAAGCACGGAGGACGAGAATCGCTTTTGCCCTGCGTAGCGTTCCGGGCAGCGGGTAAAACCAGGCAGAGAATTCCCGGCTAGCAGCTTCCCTGTGGCCGGGAAGTGCAAACGTACACGTTTTCGGCCGAAAACGCGTTTTCTGGCGAAAACGCACACCACGGCTCTTTCTGAGAAAAAGCAAGCACGGAGGACGAGAATCGCTTTTGCCCTGCGTAGCGTTCCGGGCAGCGGGTAGAACCAGGCAGAGAATTCCCGGCTAGCAGCTTCCCTGTGGCGGGGAAGTGCAAACGTACACGTTTTCGGCCGAAAACGCGTTTTCCCGCGAAAACGCACACCACGGCTCTTTCTGAGAAAAAGCAAGCACGGAGGACGAGAATCGCTTTTGCCCTGCGTAGCGTTCCGGGCAGCGGGTAGAACCAGGCAGAGAATTCCCGGCTAGCAGCTTCCCTGTGGCCGGGAAGTGCAAACGTACACGTTTTCGCCGAAAACACGTTTTCCGGCGAAAACGCACACCACGGCTCTTTCTGAGAAAAAGCAAGCACGGAGGACGAGAATCGCTTTTGCCCTGCGTAGCGTTCCTTACAGCGGGTAGAACCAGGCAGAGAATTCCCGGCTAGCAGCTTCCCTGTGGCGGGGAAGTGCAAACGTACACGTTTTCGGCCGAAAACGCGTTTTCTGGCGAAAACGCACACCACGGCTCTTTCTGAGAAAAAGCAAGCACGGAGGACGAGAATCGCTTTTGCCCTGCGTAGTGTTCCGGGCAGCGGGTAGAACCAGGCAGAGAATTCCCGTCTAGCAGCTTCCCTGTGGCGGGGAAGTGCAAACGTACACGTTTTCGGCCGAAAACGCGTTTTCCGGCGAAAACGCACACCACGGCTCTTTCTGAGAAAAAGCAAGCACGGAGGACGAGAATCGCTTTTGCCCTGCGTAGTGTTCCGGGCAGCGGGTAGAACCAGGCAGAGAATTCCCGGCTAGCAGCTTCCCTGTGGCCGGGAAGTGCAAACGTACACGTTTTCGGCGGAAAACGCGTTTTGCGGCGAAAACGCACACCACGGCTCTTTCTGAGAAAAAGCAAGCACGGAGGACGAGAATCGCTTTTGCCCTGCGTAGCGTTCTGAGCAGCGGGTAGAAATAGGCAGCGAATTGCCGGCTAGCAGCTTCCCTGTGGCCGGGAAGTGCAAACGTACACGTTTTCGGCCGAAAACGCGTTTTCCCGCGAAAACGCACACCACGGCTCTTTCTGAGAAAAAGCAAGCACGGAGGACGAGAATCGCTTTTGCCCTGCGTAGCGTTCCGGGCAGCGGGTAGAACCAGGCAGAGAATTCCCGGCTAGCAGCTTCCCTGTGGCCGGGAAGTGCAAACGTACACGTTTTCGCCGAAAACACGTTTTCCGGCGAAAACGCACACCACGGCTCTTTCTGAGAAAAAGCAAGCACGGAGGACGAGAATCGCTTTTGCCCTGCGTAGCGTTCCGGGCAGCGGGTAGAACCAGGCAGAGAATTCCCGGCTAGCAGCTTCCCTGTGGCGGGGAAGTGCAAACGTACACGTTTTCGGCCGAAAACGCGTTTTCTGGCGAAAACGCACACCACGGCTCTTTCTGAGAAAAAGCAAGCACGGAGGACGAGAATCGCTTTTGCCCTGCGTAGTGTTCCGGGCAGCGGGTAGAACCAGGCAGAGAATTCCCGGCTAGCAGCTTCCCTGTGGCCGGGAAGTGCAAACGTACACGTTTTCGGCCGAAAAAGCGTTTTCCCGCAAAAACGCACACCACGGCTCTTTCTGAGAAAAAGCAAGCACGGAGGACGAGAATCGCTTTTGCCCTGCGTAGTGTTCCGGGCAGCGGGTAGAACCAGGCAGAGAATTGCCGGCTAGCAGCTTCCCTGTGGCGGGGAAGTGCAAACGTACACGTTTTCGGCCGAAAACGCGTTTTCCGGCGAAAACGCACACCACGGCTCTTTCTGAGAAAAAGCAAGCACGGAGGACGAGAATCGCTTTTGCCCTGCGTAGCGTTCCGGGCAGCGGGTAGAACCAGGCAGAGAATTCCCGGCTAGCAGCTTCCCTGTGGCCGGGTAGTGCAAACGTACACGTTTTCGGCCGAAAACGCGTTTTCCCGCGAAAACGCACACCACGGCTCTTTCTGAGAAAAAGCAAGCACGGAGGACGAGAATCGCTTTTGCCCTGCGTAGCGTTCCGGGCAGCGGGTAGAACGAGGCAGAGAATTCCCGGCTAGCAGCTTCCCTGTGGCCGGGAAGTGCAAACGTACACGTTTTCGGCCGAAAACGCGTTTTCCGGCGAAAAAGCACACCACGGCTCTTTCTGAGAAAAAGCAAGCACGGAGGACGAGAATCGCTTTTGCCCTGCGTAGCGTTCCGGGCAGCGGGTAGAACCAGGCAGCGAATTCCCTGCTATCAGCTTCCTTGTGGCGGGGAAGTGCAAACGTACACGTTTTCGGCCGAAAACGCGTTTTGCGGCGAAAACGCACACCACGGCTCTTTCTGAGATAAAGCAAGCACGGAGGACGAGAATCGCTTTTGCCCTGCGTAGCGTTCTGAGCAGCGGGTAGAACCAGGCAGAGAATTCCCGGCTAGCAGCTTCCCTGTGGCGGGGAAGTGCAAACGTACACGTTTTCGGCCGAAAACGCGTTTTCCGGCGAAAAGGCACACCACGGCTCTTTCTGAGAAAAAGCAAGCACGGAGGACGATAATCGCTTTTGCCCTGCGTAGTGTTCCGGGCAGCGGGTAGAACCAGGCAGAGAATTCCCGTCTAGCAGCTTCCCTGTGGCGGGGAAGTGCAAACGTACACGTTTTCGGCCGAAAACGCGTTTTCCGGCGAAAACGCACACCACGGCTCTTTCTGAGAAAAAGCAAGCACGGAGGACGAGAATCGCTTTTGCCCTGCGTATCGTTCCGGGCAGCGGGTAGAACCAGGCAGAGAATTCCCGGCTAGCAGCTTCCCTGTGGCCGGGAAGTGCAAACGTACACGTTTTCGGCCGAAAACGCGTTTTCTGGCGAAAACGCACACCACGGCTCTTTCTAAGAAAAAGCAAGCACGGAGGACGAGAATCGCTTTTGCCCTGCGTAGTGTTCCGGGCAGCGGGTAGAACCAGGCAGAGAATTCCCGGCTAGCAGCTTCCCTGTGGCGGGGAAGTGCAAACGTACACGTTTTCGGCCGAAAACGTGTTTTCCGGCGAAAACGCACACCACGGCTCTTTCTGAGAAAAAGCAAGCACGGAGGACGAGAATCGCTTTTGCCCTGCGTAGCGTTCCGGGCAGCGGGTAGAACCAGGCAGAGAATTCCCGTCTAGCAGCTTCCCTGTGGCCGGGAAGTGCAAACGTAAACGTTTTCGGCCGAAAACGCGTTTTCCGGCGAAAACGCACACCACGGCTCTTTCTGAGAAAAAGCAAGCACGGAGGACGAGAATCGCTTTTGCCCTGCGTAGTGTTCCGGGCAGCGGGTAGAACCAGGCAGAGAATTCCCGGCTAGCAGCTTCCCTGTGGCGGGGAAGTGCAAACGTACACGTTTTCGGCCGAAAATGCGTTTTCCCGCGAAAACGCACACCACGGCTCTTTCTGAGAAAAAGCAAGCATGGAGGACGAGAATCGCTTTTGCCCTGCGTAGCGTTCCGGGCAGCGGGTAGAACCAGGCAGCGAATTCCCTGCTAGCAGCTTCCCTGTGGCCGGTAAGTGCAAACGTACACGTTTTCGGCCGAAAACACGTTTTGCGGCGAAAACGCACACCACGGCTCTTTCTGAGAAAAAGCAAGCACGGAGGACGAGAATCGCTTTTGCCCTGCGTAGCGTTCCGGGCAGCGGGTAGAAATAGGCAGCGAATTCCCGGCTAGCAGCTTCCCTGTGGCCGGGAAGTGCAAACGTACACGTTTTCGGCCGAAAACGCGTTTTCCGGCGAAAACGCACACCACGGCTCTTTCTGAGAAAAAGCAAGCACGGAGGACGAAAATCGCTTTTGCCCTGCGTAGCGTTCCGGGCAGCGGGTAGAACCAGGCAGAGAATTCCCGGCTAGCAGCTTCCCTGTGGCCGGGAAGTGTAAACGTACACGTTTTCGGCCGAAAACGCGTTTTCCGGCGAAAACGCACACCACGGCTCTTTCTGAGAAAAAGCAAGCACGGAGGACGAGAATCGCTTTTGCCCTGCGTAGCGTTCCTTACAGCGGGTAGAACCAGGCAGAGAATTCCCGGCTAGCAGCTTCCCTGTGGCGGGGAAGTGCAAACGTACACGTTTTCGGCCGAAAACGCGTTTTCTGGCGAAAACGCACACCACGGCTCTTTCTGAGAAAAAGCAAGCACGGAGGACGAGAATCGCTTTTGCCCTGCGTAGTGTTCCGGGCAGCGGGTAGAACCAGGCAGAGAATTCCCGTCTAGCAGCTTCCCTGTGGCGGGGAAGTGCAAACGTACACGTTTTCGGCCGAAAACGCGTTTTCCGGCGAAAACGCACACCACGGCTCTTTCTGAGAAAAAGCAAGCACGGAGGACGAGAATCGCTTTTGCCCTGCGTAGTGTTCCGGGCAGCGGGTAGAACCAGGCAGAGAATTCCCGTCTAGCAGCTTCCCTGTGGCGGGGAAGTGCATTCGTACACGTTTTCGGCGGAAAACGCGTTTTGCGGCGAAAACGCACACCACGGCTCTTTCTGAGAAAAAGCAAGCACGGAGGACGAGAATCGCTTTTGCCCTGCGTAGCGTTCTGAGCAGCGGGTAGAAATAGGCAGCGAATTGCCGGCTAGCAGCTTCCCTGTGGCCGGGAAGTGCAAACGTACACGTTTTCGGCCGAAAACGCGTTTTCCGGCGAAAACGCACACCACGGCTCTTTATGAGAAAAAGCAAGCACGGAGGACGAGAATCGCTTTTGCCCTGCGTAGCGTTCCGGGCAGCGGGTAGAACCAGGCAGAGAATTCCCGGCTAGCAGCTTCCCTGTGGCGGGGAAGTGCAAACGTACACGTTTTCGGCCGAAAACGCGTTTTCCGGCGAAAACGCACACCACGGCTCTTTCTGAGAAAAAGCAAGCACGGAGGACGAGAATCGCTTTTGCTCTGCGTAGCGTTCCAGGCAGAGGGTAGAACCAGGCAGAGAATTCCCGGCTAGCAGCTTCCGTGTGGCGGGGAAGTGCAAACGTACACGTTTTCGGCCGAAAACGCGTTTTCCGGCGAAAACGCACACCACGGCTCTTTCTGAGAAAAAGCAAGCACGGAGGACGAGAATCGCTTTTGCCCTGCGTAGTGTTCCGGGCAGCGGGTAGAACCAGGCAGAGAATTCCCGGCTAGCAGCTTCCCTGTGGCCGGGAAGTGCAAACGTACACGTTTTCGGCCGAAAACGCGTTTTCCCGCGAAAACGCACACCACGGCTCTTTCTGAGAAAAAGCAAGCACGGAGGACGAGAATCGCTTTTGCCCTGCGTAGCGTTCCGGGCAGCGGGTAGAACCAGGCAGAGAATTCCCGTCTAGCAGCTTCCCTGTGGCCGGGAAGTGCAAACGTAAACGTTTTCGGCCGAAAACGCGTTTTCCGGCGAAAACGCACACCACGGCTCTTTCTGAGAAAAAGCAAGCACGGAGGACGAGAATCGCTTTTGCCCTGCGTAGTGTTCCGGGCAGCGGGTAGAACCAGGCAGAGAATTCCCGGCTAGCAGCTTCCCTGTGGCGGGGAAGTGCAAACGTACACGTTTTCGGCCGAAAATGCGTTTTCCCGCGAAAACGCACACCACGGCTCTTTCTGAGAAAAAGCAAGCATGGAGGACGAGAATCGCTTTTGCCCTGCGTAGCGTTCCGGGCAGCGGGTAGAACCAGGCAGCGAATTCCCTGCTAGCAGCTTCCCTGTGGCTGGTAAGTGCAAACGTACACGTTTTCGGCCGAAAACGCGTTTTGCGGCGAAAACGCACACCACGGCTCTTTCTGAGAAAAAGCAAGCACGGAGGACGAGAATCGCTTTTGCCCTGCGTAGCGTTCTGAGCAGCGGGTAGAAATAGGCAGCGAATTGCCGGCTAGCAGCTTCCCTGTGGCCGGGAAGTGCAAACGTACACGTTTTCGGCCGAAAAAGCGTTTTCCGGAGAAAAAGCACGCCACGGCTCTTTCTGAGAAAAAGCAAGCACGGAGGACGAGAATCGCTTTTGCCCTGCGTAGTGTTCCGGGCAGCGGGTAGAACCAGGCAGAGAATTCCCGGCTAGCAGCTTCCCTGTGGCCGGGAAGTGCAAACGTACACGTTTTCGGCCGAAAACGCGTTTTCTGGCGAAAACGCACACCACGGCTCTTTCTGAGAAAAAGCAAGCACGGAGGACGAGAATCGCTTTTGCCCTGCGTAGCGTTCCGGGCAGCGGGTAGAACCAGGCAGAGAATTCCCGGCTAGCAGCTTCCCTGTGGCCGGGAAGTGCAAACGTACACGTTTTCGGCCAAAAACGCGTTTTGCGGCGAAAAAGCACACCATGGCTCTTTCTGAGAAAAAGCAAGCACGGAGGACGAGAATCGCTTTTGCCCTGCGTAGCGTTCCGGGCAGCGGGTAGAACCAGGCAGAGAATTCCCGGCTAGCAGCTTCCCTGTTGCCGGGAAGTGCAAACGTACACGTTTTCGGCCGAAAACGCGTTTTCCGGCGAAAACGCACACCACGGCTCTTTCTGAGAAAAAGCAAGCACGGAGGACGAGAATCGCTTTTGCCCTGCGTAGCGTTCCGGGCAGCGGGTAGAACCAGGCAGAGAATTCCCGGCTAGCAGCTTCCCTGTGGCCGGGAAGTGCAAACGTACACGTTTTCGGCCGAAAACGCGTTTTCCGGCGAAAACGCACACCACGGCTCTTTCTGAGAAAAAGCAAGCACGGAGGACGAGAATCGCTTTTGCCCTGCGTAGCGTTCCGGGCAGCGGGTAGAACCAGGCAGAGAATTCCCGGCTAGCAGCTTCCCTGTGGCCGGGAAGTGCAAACGTAAACGTTTTCGGCCGAAAACGCGTTTTCCGGCGAAAACGCACACCACGGCTCTTTCTGAGAAAAAGCAAGCACGGAGGACGAGAATCGCTTTTGCCCTGCGTAGCGTTCCGGGCAGCGGGTAGAACCAGGCAGAGAATTCCCGGCTAGCAGCTTCCCTGTGGCCGGGAAGTGCAAACGTACACGTTTTCGGCCGAAAACGCGTTTTCCGGCGAAAACGCACACCACGGCTCTTTCTGAGAAAAAGCAAGCACGGAGGACGAGAATCGCTTTTGCCCTGCGTAGCGTTCCGGGCAGCGGGTAGAACCAGGCAGAGAATTCCCGGCTAGCAGCTTCCCTGTGGCGGGGAAGTGCAAACGTACACGTTTTCGGCCGAAAACGCGTTTTCCGGCGAAAACGCACACCACGGCTCTTTCTGAGAAAAAGCAAGCACGGAGGACGAGAATCGCTTTTGCCCTGCGTAGTGTTCCGGGCAGCGGGTAGAACCAGGCAGAGAATTCCCGGCTAGCATCTTCCCTGTGGCCGGGAAGTGCAAACGTACACGTTTTCGGCCGAAAACGCGTTTTCCGGCGAAAACGCACACCACGGCTCTTTCTGAGAAAAAGCAAGCACGGAGGACGAGAATCGCTTTTGCCCTGCGTAGCGTTCCGGGCAGCGGGTAGAACCAGGCAGAGAATTCCCGGCTAGCAGCTTCCCTGTGGCGGGGAAGTGCAAACGTACACGTTTTCGGCCGAAAACGCGTTTTCCGGCGAAAACGCACACCACGGCTCTTTCTGAGAAAAAGCAAGCACGGAGGACGAGAATCGCTTTTTCCCTGCGTAGCGTTCTGAGCAGCGGGTAGAAATAGGCAGCGAATTGCCGGCTAGCAGCTTCCCTGTGGCCGGGAAGTGCAAACGTACACGTTTTCGGCCGAAAACGCGTTTTCCGGCGAAAAAGCACACCACGGCTCTTTCTGAGAAAAAGCAAGCACGGAGGACGAGAATCGCTTTTGCCCTGCGTATCGTTCTGAGCAGTGGGTAGAAATAGGCAGCGAATTGCCGGCTAGCAGCTTCCCTGTGGCCGGGAAGTGCAAACGTACACGTTTTCGCCGAAAACACGTTTTCCGGCGAAAAGGCACACCACGGCTCTTTCTGAGAAAAAGCAAGCACGGAGGACGAGAATCGCTTTTGCCCTGCGTAGCGTTCCGGGCAGCGGGTAGAACCAGGCAGTGAATTGCCGGCTAGCAGCTTCCCTGTGGCCGGGAAGTGCAAACGTACACGTTTTCGGCCGAAAACTCGTTTTCCGGCGAAAACGCACACCACGGCTCTTTCTGAGAAAAAGCAAGCACGGAGGACGAGAATCGCTTTTGCCCTGCGTAGCGTTCCGGGCAGCGGGTAGAACCAGGCAGAGAATTCCCGGCTAGCAGCTTCCCTTTGGCCGGGAAGTGCAAACGTACACGTTTTCGGCGAAAACCCGTTTACCTGCGAAAACGCACACCACGGCTCTTTCTGAGAAAAAGCAAGCACGGAGGACGAGAATCGCTTTTGCCCTGCGTAGCGTTCCGGGCAGCGGGTAGAACCAGGCAGAGAATTCCCGGCTAGCAGCTTCCCTGTGGCGGGGTAGTGCAAACGTACACGTTTTCGGCCGAAAACGCGTTTACCGGCGAAAACGCACACCACGGCTCTTTCTGAGAAAAAGCAAGCACGGAGGACGAGAATCGCTTTTGCCCTGCGTAGCGTTCCGGGCAGCGGGTAGAACCAGGCAGAGAATTCCCGGCTAGCAGCTTCCCTGTTGCCGGGAAGTGCAAACGTACACGTTTTCGGCCGAAAACGCGTTTTCCGGCGAAAACGCACACCACGGCTCTTTCTGAGAAAAAGCAAGCACGGAGGACGAGAATCGCTTTTGCCCTGCGTAGCGTTCCGGGCAGCGGGTAGAACCAGGCAGAGAATTCCCGGCTAGCAGCTTCCCTGTGGCCGGGAAGTGCAAACGTACACGTTTTCGGCCGAAAACGCGTTTTCCGGCGAAAACGCACACCACGGCTCTTTCTGAGAAAAAGCAAGCACGGAGGACGAGAATCGCTTTTGCCCTGCGTAGCGTTCCGGGCAGCGGGTAGAACCAGGCAGAGAATTCCCGGCTAGCAGCTTCCCTGTGGCCGGGAAGTGCAAACGTACACGTTTTCGGCCGAAAACGCGTTTTCCCGCGAAAACGCACACCACGGCTCTTTCTGAGAAAAAGCAAGCACGGAGGACGAGAATCGCTTTTGCCCTGCGTAGCGTTCCGGGCAGCGGGTAGAACCAGGCAGAGAATTCCCGGCTAGCAGCTTCCCTGTGGCCGGGAAGTGCAAACGTACACGTTTTCGGCCGAAAACGCGTTTTCCGGCGAAAACGCACACCACGGCTCTTTCTGAGAAAAAGCAAGCACGGAGGACGAGAATCGCTTTTGCCCTGCGTAGCGTTCCGGGCAGCGGGTAGAACCAGGCAGAGAATTCCCGGCTAGCAGCTTCCCTGTGGCGGGGAAGTGCAAACGTACACGTTTTCGGCCGAAAACGCGTTTTCCGGCGAAAACGCACACCACGGCTCTTTCTGAGAAAAAGCAAGCACGGAGGACGAGAATCGCTTTTGCCCTGCGTAGTGTTCCGGGCAGCGGGTAGAACCAGGCAGAGAATTCCCGGCTAGCAGCTTCCCTGTGGCCGGGAAGTGCAAACGTACACGTTTTCGGCCGAAAACGCGTTTTCCCGCGAAAACGCACACCACGGCTCTTTCTGAGAAAAAGCAAGCACGGAGGACGAGAATCGCTTTTGCCCTGCGTAGCGTTCCGGGCAGCGGGTAGAACCAGGCAGAGAATTCCCGGCTAGCAGCTTCCCTGTGGCGGGGAAGTGCAAACGTACACGTTTTCGGCCGAAAACGCGTTTTACGGCGAAAACGCACACCACGGCTCTTTCTGAGAAAAAGCAAGCACGGAGGACGAGAATCGCTTTTGCCCTGCGTAGAGTTCTGAGCAGCGGGTAGAAATAGGCAGCGAATTGCCGGCTAGCAGTTTCCCTGTGGCCGGGAAGTGCAAACGTACACGTTTTCGGCCGAAAACGCGTTTTCCGGCGAAAACGCACACCACGGCTCTTTCTGAGAAATAGCAAGCACGGAGGACGAGAATCGCTTTTGCCCTGCGTAGCGTTCCGGGCAGCGGGTAGAACCAGGCAGAGAATTCCCGTCTAGCAGCTTCCCTGTGGCGGGGAAGTGCAAACGTACACGTTTTCGGCCGAAAACGCGTTTTCCGGCGAAAACGCACACCACGGCTCTTTCTGAGAAAAAGCAAGCACGGAGGACGAGAATCGCTTTTGCCCTGCGTAGCGTTCCGGGCAGCGGGTAGAACCAGGCAGAAAATTCCCGGCTAGCAGCTTCCCTGTGGCCGGGAAGTGCAAACGTACACGTTTTCGGCCGAAAACGCGTTTTCCGGCGAAAACGCACACCACGGCTCTTTCTGAGAAAAAGCAAGCACGGAGGACGAGAATCGCTTTTGCCCTGCGTAGCGTTCCGGGCAGCGGGTAGAACCAGGCAGAGAATTCCCGGCTAGCAGCTTCCCTGTGGCGGGGAAGTGCAAACGTACACATTTTCGCCGAAAACACGTTTTCCGGCGAAAACGCACACCACGGCTCTTTCTGAGAAAAAGCAAGCACGGAGGACGAGAATCGCTTTTGCCCTGCGTAGCGTTCCGGGCAGCGGGTAGAACCAGGCAGAGAATTCCCGGCTAGCAGCTTCCCTGTGGCCGGGAAGTGCAAACGTACACGTTTTCGGCCGAAAACCCGTTTACCGGCGAAAACGCACACCACGGCTCTTTCTGAGAAAAAGCAAGCACGGAGGACGAGAATCGCTTTTTGCCCTGCGTAGCGTTCCGGGCAGCGGGTAGAACCAGGCAGAGAATTCCCGGCTAGCAGCTTCCCTGTGGCCGGGAAGTGCAAACGTACACGTTTTCGGCCGAAAACGCGTTTTCCGGCGAAAACGCACACCACGGCTCTTTCTGAGAAAAAGCAAGCACGGAGGACGAGAATCGCTTTTTCCCTGCGTAGCGTTCTGAGCAGCGGGTAGAAATAGGCAGCGAATTGCCGGCTAGCAGCTTCCCTGTGGCCGGGAAGTGCAAACGTACACGTTTTCGGCCGAAAACGCGTTTTCCGGCGAAAAAGCACACCACGGCTCTTTCTGAGAAAAAGCAAGCACGGAGGACGAGAATCGCTTTTGCCCTGCGTATCGTTCTGAGCAGTGGGTAGAAATAGGCAGCGAATTGCCGGCTAGCAGCTTCCCTGTGGCCGGGAAGTGCAAACGTACACGTTTTCGCCGAAAACAGGTTTTGCGGCGAAAAGGCACACCACGGCTCTTTCTGAGAAAAAGCAAGCACGGAGGACGAGAATCGCTTTTGCCCTGCGTAGCGTTCCGGGCAGCGGGTAGAACCAGGCAGTGAATTGCCGGCTAGCAGCTTCCCTGTGGCCGGGAAGTGCAAACGTACACGTTTTCGGCCGAAAACGCGTTTTCCGGCGAAAACGCACACCACGGCTCTTTGTGAGAAAAAGCAAGCACGGAGGACGAGAATCGCTTTTGCCCTGCGTAGCGTTCCGGGCAGCGGGTAGAACCAGGCAGAGAATTCCCGGCTAGCAGCTTCCCTGTGGCCGGGAAGTGCAAACGTACACGTTTTCGGCGAAAACCCGTTTACCTGCGAAAACGCACACCACGGCTCTTTCTGAGAAAAAGCAAGCACGGAGGACGAGAATCGCTTTTGCCCTGCGTAGCGTTCCGGGCAGCGGGTAGAACCAGGCAGAGAATTCCCGGCTATCAGCTTCCCTGTGGCCGGGAAGTGCAAACGTACACGTTTTCGGCCGAAAACGCGTTTTCCGGCGAAAACGCACACCACGGCTCTTTCTGAGAAAAAGCAAGCACGGAGGACGAGAATCGCTTTTGCCCTGCGTAGCGTTCCGGGCAGCGGGTAGAACCAGGCAGAGAATTCCCGGCTAGCAGCTTCCCTGTGGCCGGGAAGTGCAAACGTACACGTTTTCGGCGAAAACCCGTTTACCTGCGAAAACGCACACCACGGCTCTTTCTGAGAAAAAGCAAGCACGGAGGACGAGAATCGCTTTTGCCCTGCGTAGTGTTCCGGGCAGCGGGTAGAACCAGGCAGAGAATTCCCGGCTAGCAGTTTCCCTGTGGCCGGGAAGTGCAAACGTACACGTTTTCGGCCGAAAACGCGTTTTCCGGCGAAAACGCACACCACGGCTCTTTCTGAGAAAAAGCAAGCACGGAGGACGAGAATCGCTTTTGCCCTGCGTAGTGTTCCGGGCAGCGGGTAGAACCAGGCAGAGAATTCCCGGCTAGCAGCTTCCCTGTGGCGGGGAAGTGCAAACGTACACGTTTTCGGCCGAAAACGCGTTTTCCGGCGAAAACGCACACCACGGCTCTTTCTGAGAAAAAGCAAGCACGGAGGACGAGAATCGCTTTTGCCCTGCGTAGCGTTCCGGGCAGCGGGTAGAACCAGGCAGAGAATTCCCGTCTAGCAGCTTCCCTGTGGCCGGGAAGTGCAAACGTAAACGTTTTCGGCCGAAAACGCGTTTTCCGGCGAAAACGCACACCACGGCTCTTTCTGAGAAAAAGCAAGCACGGAGGACGAGAATCGCTTTTGCCCTGCGTAGTGTTCCGGGCAGCGGGTAGAACCAGGCAGAGAATTCCCGGCTAGCAGCTTCCCTGTGGCGGGGAAGTGCAAACGTACACGTTTTCGGCCGAAAATGCGTTTTCCCGCGAAAACGCACACCACGGCTCTTTCTGAGAAAAAGCAAGCATGGAGGACGAGAATCGCTTTTGCCCTGCGTAGCGTTCCGGGCAGCGGGTAGAACCAGGCAGCGAATTCCCTGCTAGCAGCTTCCCTGTGGCTGGTAAGTGCAAACGTACACGTTTTCGGCCGAAAACGCGTTTTGCGGCGAAAACGCACACCACGGCTCTTTCTGAGAAAAAGCAAGCACGGAGGACGAGAATCGCTTTTGCCCTGCGTAGCGTTCTGAGCAGCGGGTAGAAATAGGCAGCGAATTGCCGGCTAGCAGCTTCCCTGTGGCCGGGAAGTGCAAACGTACACGTTTTCGGCCGAAAAAGCGTTTTCCGGAGAAAAAGTACGCCACGGCTCTTTCTGAGAAAAAGCAAGCACGGAGGACGAGAATCGCTTTTGCCCTGCGTAGCGTTCGGGGCAGCGGGTAGAACCAGGCAGAGAATTCCCGGCTAGCAGCTTCCCTGTGGCCGGGAAGTGCAAACGTACACGTTTTCGGCCGAAAACGCGTTTTCTGGCGAAAACGCACACCACGGCTCTTTCTGAGAAAAAGCAAGCACGGAGGACGAGAATCGCTTTTGCCCTGCGTAGCGTTCCGGGCAGCGGGTAGAACCAGGCAGAGAATTCCCGGCTAGCAGCTTCCCTGTGGCCGGGAAGTGCAAACGTACACGTTTTCGGCCAAAAACGCGTTTTGCGGCGAAAACGCACACCACGGCTCTTTCTGAGAAAAAGCAAGCACGGAGGACGAGAATCGCTTTTGCCCTGCGTAGCGTTCCGGGCAGCGGGTAGAACGAGGCAGAGAATTCCCGGCTAGCAGCTTCCCTGTGGCGGGGAAGTGCAAACGTACACGTTTTCGGCCGAAAACGCATTTTCCGGCAAAAAAGCACACAATGGCTCTTTCTGAGAAAAAGCAAGCACGGAGGACGAGAATCGCTTTTGCCCTGCGTAGCGTTCCGGGCAGCGGGTAGAACCAGGCAGAGAATTCCCTGCTATCAGCTTCCCTGTGGCGGGGAAGTGCAAACGTACACGTTTTCGGCCGAAAACGCGTTTTGCGGCGAAAACGCACACCACGGCTCTTTCTGAGATAAAGCAAGCACGGAGGACGAGAATCGCTTTTGCCCTGCGTAGCGTTCCGGGCAGCGGGTAGAACCAGGCAGAGAATTCCCGGCTAGCAGCTTCCCTGTTGCCGGGAAGTGTAAACGTACACGTTTTCGGCCGAAAACGCGTTTTCCGGCGAAAACGCACACCACGGCTCTTTCTGAGAAAAAGCAAGCACGGAGGACGAGAATCGCTTTTGCCCTGCGTAGCGTTCCGGGCAGCGGGTAGAACCAGGCAGAGAATTCCCGGCTAGCAGCTTCCCTGTGGCCGGGAAGTGCAAACGTACACGTTTTCGGCCGAAAACGCGTTTTCCGGCGAAAACGCACACCACGGCTCTTTCTGAGAAAAAGCAAGCACGGAGGACGAGAATCGCTTTTGCCCTGCGTAGCGTTCCGGGCAGCGGGTAGAACCAGGCAGAGAATTCCCGGCTAGCAGCTTCCCTGTGGCCGGGAAGTGCAAACGTAAACGTTTTCGGCCGAAAACGCGTTTTCCGGCGAAAACGCACACCACGGCTCTTTCTGAGAAAAAGCAAGCACGGAGGACGAGAATCGCTTTTGCCCTGCGTAGCGTTCCGGGCAGCGGGTAGAACCAGGCAGAGAATTCCCGGCTAGCAGCTTCCCTGTGGCCGGGAAGTGCAAACGTACACGTTTTCGGCCGAAAACGCGTTTTCCGGCGAAAACGCACACCACGGCTCTTTCTGAGAAAAAGCAAGCACGGAGGACGAGAATCGCTTTTGCCCTGCGTAGCGTTCCGGGCAGCGGGTAGAACCAGGCAGAGAATTCCCGGCTAGCAGCTTCCCTGTGGCGGGGAAGTGCAAACGTACACGTTTTCGGCCGAAAACGCGTTTTCCGGCGAAAACGCACACCACGGCTCTTTCTGAGAAAAAGCAAGCACGGAGGACGAGAATCGCTTTTGCCCTGCGTAGTGTTCCGGGCAGCGGGTAGAACCAGGCAGAGAATTCCCGGCTAGCAGCTTCCCTGTGGCCGGGAAGTGCAAACGTACACGTTTTCGGCCGAAAACGCGTTTTACGGCGAAAACGCACACCACGGCTCTTTCTGAGAAAAAGCAAGCACGGAGGACGAGAATCGCTTTTGCCCTGCGTAGAGTTCTGAGCAGCGGGTAGAAATAGGCAGCGAATTGCCGGCTAGCAGTTTCCCTGTGGCCGGGAAGTGCAAACGTACACGTTTTCGGCCGAAAACGCGTTTTCCGGCGAAAACGCACACCACGGCTCTTTCTGAGAAATAGCAAGCACGGAGGACGAGAATCGCTTTTGCCCTGCGTAGCGTTCCGGGCAGCGGGTAGAACCAGGCAGAGAATTCCCGTCTAGCAGCTTCCCTGTGGCGGGGAAGTGCAAACGTACACGTTTTCGGCCGAAAACGCGTTTTCTAGCGAAAACGCACACCACGGCTCTTTCTGAGAAAAAGCAAGCACGGAGGACGAGAATCGCTTTTGCCCTGCGTAGCGTTCCGGGCAGCGGGTAGAACCAGGCATAAAATTCCCGGCTAGCAGCTTCCCTGTGGCGGGGAAGTGCAAACGTACACGTTTTCGGCCGAAAACGCGTTTTCTGGCGAAAACGCACACCACGGCTCTTTCTGAGAAAAAGCAAGCACGGAGGACGAGAATCGCTTTTGCCCTGCGTAGCGTTCCGGGCAGCGGGTAGAACCAGGCAGAGAATTCCCGGCTAGCAGCTTCCCTGTGGCGGGGAAGTGCAAACGTACACGTTTTCGGCCGAAAACGCGTTTTCCGGCGAAAACGCACACCACGGCTCTTTCTGAGAAAAAGCAAGCACGGAGGACGAGAATCGCTTTTGCCCTGCGTAGCGTTCCGGGCAGCGGGTAGAACCAGGCAGAGAATTCCCGGCTAGCAGCTTCCCTGTGGCCGGGAAGTGCAAACGTACACGTTTTCGGCCGAAAACGCGTTTTCTGGCGAAAACGCACACCACGGCTCTTTCTGAGAAAAAGCAAGCACGGAGGACGAGAATCGCTTTTGCCCTGCGTAGTGTTCCGGGCAGCGGGTAGAACCAGGCAGAGAATTCCCGGCTAGCAGCTTCCCTGTGGCCGGGAAGTGCAAACGTACACGTTTTCGGCCGAAAACGTGTTTTCCGGCGAAAACGCACACCACGGCTCTTTCTGAGAAAAAGCAAGCACGGAGGACGAGAATCGCTTTTGCCCTGCGAAGCGTTCCGGGCAGCGGGAAGAACCAGGCAGAGAATTCCCGGCTAGCAGCTTCCCTGTGGCCGGGAAGTGGAAACGTACACGTTTTCGGCCGAAAACGCGTTTTCCCGCAAAAACGCACACCACGGCTCTTTCTGAGAAAAAGAAAGCACGGAGGACGAGAATCGCTTTTGCCCTGCGTAGCGTTCCGGGCAGCGGGTAGAACCAGGCAGAGAATTCCCGGCTAGCAGCTTCCCTGTGGCCGGGAAGTGCAAACGTACACGTTTTCGGCCGAAAACGCGTTTTCCGGCGAAAACGCACACCACGGCTCTTTCTGAGAAAAAGCAAGCACGGAGGACGAGAATCGCTTTTGCCCTGCGTAGCGTTCCGGGCAGCGGGTAGAACCAGGCAGAGAATTCCCGGCTAGCAGCTTCCCTGTGGCGGGGAAGTGCAAACGTACACATTTTCGCCGAAAACACGTTTTCCGGCGAAAACGCACACCACGGCTCTTTCTGAGAAAAAGCAAGCACGGAGGACGAGAATCGCTTTTGCCCTGCGTAGCGTTCCGGGCAGCGGGTAGAACCAGGCAGAGAATTCCCGGCTAGCAGCTTCCCTGTGGCGGGGTAGTGCAAACGTACACGTTTTCGGCCGAAAACGCGTTTACCGGCGAAAACGCACACCACGGCTCTTTCTGAGAAAAAGCAAGCACGGAGGACGAGAATCGCTTTTTGCCCTGCGTAGCGTTCCGGGCAGCGGGTAGAACCAGGCAGAGAATTCCCGGCTAGCAGCTTCCCTGTGGCCGGGAAGTGCAAACGTACACGTTTTCGGCCGAAAACGCGTTTACCGGCGAAAACGCACACCACGGCTCTTTCTGAGAAAAAGCAAGCACGGAGGACGAGAATCGCTTTTTCCCTGCGTAGCGTTCTGAGCAGCGGGTAGAAATAGGCAGCGAATTGCCGGCTAGCAGCTTCCCTGTGGCCGGGAAGTGCAAACGTACACGTTTTCGGCCGAAAACGCGTTTTCCGGCGAAAAAGCACACCACGGCTCTTTCTGAGAAAAAGCAAGCACGGAGGACGAGAATCGCTTTTGCCCTGCGTATCGTTCTGAGCAGTGGGTAGAAATAGGCAGCGAATTGCCGGCTAGCAGCTTCCCTGTGGCCGGGAAGTGCAAACGTACACGTTTTTGCCGAAAACAGGTTTTGCGGCGAAAAGGCACACCACGGCTCTTTCTGAGAAAAAGCAAGCACGGAGGACGAGAATCGCTTTTGCCCTGCGTAGCGTTCCGGGCAGCGGGTAGAACCAGGCAGTGAATTGCCGGCTAGCAGCTTCCCTGTGGCCGGGAAGTGCAAACGTACACGTTTTCGGCCGAAAACGCGTTTTCCGGCGAAAACGCACACCACGGCTCTTTCTGAGAAAAAGCAAGCACGGAGGACGAGAATCGCTTTTGCCCTGCGTAGCGTTCCGGGCAGCGGGTAGAACCAGGCAGAGAATTCCCGGCTAGCAGCTTCCCTGTGGCGGGGAAGTGCAAACGTACACGTTTTCGGCGAAAACCCGTTTACCTGCGAAAACGCACACCACGGCTCTTTCTGAGAAAAAGCAAGCACGGAGGACGAGAATCGCTTTTGCCCTGCGTAGCGTTCCGGGCAGCGGGTAGAACCAGGCAGAGAATTCCCGGCTAGCAGCTTCCCTGTGGCCGGGAAGTGCAAACGTACACGTTTTCGGCCGAAAACGCGTTTTCCGGCGAAAACGCACACCACGGCTCTTTCTGAGAAAAAGCAAGCACGGAGGACGAGAATCGCTTTTGCCCTGCGTAGCGTTCCGGGCAGCGGGTAGAACCAGGCAGAGAATTCCCGGCTAGCAGCTTCCCTGTGGCCGGGAAGTGCAAACGTACACGTTTTCGGCGAAAACCCGTTTACCTGCGAAAACGCACACCACGGCTCTTTCTGAGAAAAAGCAAGCACGGAGGACGAGAATCGCTTTTGCCCTGCGTAGTGTTCCGGGCAGCGGGTAGAACCAGGCAGAGAATTCCCGGCTAGCAGTTTCCCTGTGGCCGGGAAGTGCAAACGTACACGTTTTCGGCCGAAAACGCGTTTTCCGGCGAAAACGCACACCACGGCTCTTTCTAAGAAAAAGCAAGCACGGAGGACGAGAATCGCTTTTGCCCTGCGTAGCGTTCCGGGTAGCGGGTAGAACCAGGCAGAGAATTCCCGGCTAGCAGCTTCCCTGTGGCGGGGTAGTGCAAACGTACACGTTTTCGGCCGAAAACGCGTTTACTGGCGAAAACGCACACCACGGCTCTTTCTGAGAAAAAGCAAGCACGGAGGACGAGAATCGCTTTTGCCCTGCGTAGCGTTCCGGGCAGCGGGTAGAACCAGGCAGAGAATTCCCGGCTAGCAGCTTCCCTGTGGCCGGGAAGTGCAAACGTACACGTTTTCGGCCGAAAACGCGTTTTCTGACGAAAACGCACACCACGGCTCTTTCTGAGAAAAAGCAAGCACGGAGGACGAGAATCGCTTTTGCCCTGCGTAGCGTTCCGGGCAGCGGGTAGAACCAGGCAGAGAATTCCCGGCTAGCAGCTTCCCTGTGGCCGGGAAGTGCAAACGTACACGTTTTCGGCCGAAAACGCGTTTTCCGGCGAAAACGCACACCACGGCTCTTTCTGAGAAAAAGCAAGCACGGAGGACGAGAATCGCTTTTGCCCTGCGTAGCGTTCCGGGCAGCGGGTAGAACCAGGCAGAGAATTCCCGGCTAGCAGCTTCCCTGTGGCGGGGAAGTGCAAACGTAAACGTTTTCGCCGAAAACACGTTTTCCGGCGAAAAGGCACACCACGGCTCTTTCTGAGAAAAAGCAAGCACGGAGGACGAGAATCGCTTTTGCCCTGCGTAGCGTTCCGGGCAGCGGGTAGAACCAGGCAGTGAATTGCCGGCTAGCAGCTTCCCTGTGGCCGGGAAGTGCAAACGTACACGTTTTCGGCCGAAAACGCGTTTTCCGGCGAAAACGCACACCACGGCTCTTTCTGAGAAAAAGCAAGCACGGAGGACGAGAATCGCTTTTGCCCTGCGTAGCGTTCCGGGCAGCGGGTAGAACCAGGCAGAGAATTCCCGGCTAGCAGCTTCCCTGTGGCCGGGAAGTGCAAACGTACACGTTTTCGGCGAAAACGCGTTTTCCGGCGAAAACGCACACCACGGCTCTTTCTGAGAAAAAGCAAGCACGGAGGACGAGAATCGCTTTTGCCCTGCGTAGCGTTCCGGGCAGCGGGTAGAACCAGGCAGAGAATTCCCGGCTAGCAGCTTCCCTGTGGCCGGGAAGTGCAAACGTACACGTTTTCGGCGAAAACCCGTTTACCTGCGAAAACGCACACCACGGCTCTTTCTGAGAAAAAGCAAGCACGGAGGACGAGAATCGCTTTTGCCCTGCGTAGCGTTGCGGGCAGCGGGTAGAACCAGGCAGAGAATTCCCGGCTATCAGCTTCCCTGTGGCCGGGAAGTGCAAACGTACACGTTTTCGGCCGAAAACGCGTTTTCCGGCGAAAACGCACACCACGGCTCTTTCTGAGAAAAAGCAAGCACGGAGGACGAGAATCGCTTTTGCCCTGCGTAGCGTTCCGGGCAGCGGGTAGAACCAGGCAGAGAATTCCCGGCTAGCAGCTTCCCTGTGGCCGGGAAGTGCAAACGTACACGTTTTCGGCGAAAACCCGTTTACCTGCGAAAACGCACACCACGGCTCTTTCTGAGAAAAAGCAAGCACGGAGGACGAGAATCGCTTTTGCCCTGCGTAGCGTTCCGGGCAGCGGGTAGAACCAGGCAGAGAATTCCCGGCTAGCAGTTTCCCTGTGGCCGGGAAGTGCAAACGTACACGTTTTCGGCCGAAAACGCGTTTTCCGGCGAAAACGCACACCACGGCTCTTTCTAAGAAAAAGCAAGCACGGAGGACGAGAATCGCTTTTGCCCTGCGTAGCGTTCCGGGTAGCGGGTAGAACCAGGCAGAGAATTCCCGGCTAGCAGCTTCCCTGTGGCGGGGTAGTGCAAACGTACACGTTTTCGGCCGAAAACGCGTTTACTGGCGAAAACGCACACCACGGCTCTTTCTGAGAAAAAGCAAGCACGGAGGACGAGAATCGCTTTTGCCCTGCGTAGCGTTCCGGGCAGCGGGTAGAACCAGGCAGAGAATTCCCGGCTAGCAGATTCCCTGTGGCCGGGAAGTGCAAACGTACACGTTTTCGGCCGAAAACGCGTTTTCCGGCGAAAACGCACACCACGGCTCTTTCTGAGAAAAAGCAAGAACGGAGGACGAGAATCGCTTTTGCCCTGCGTAGCGTTCCGGGCAGCGGGTAGAACCAGGCAGAGAATTCCCGGCTAGCAGCTTCCCTGTGGCCGGGAAGTGCAAACGTACACGTTTTCGCCGAAAACACGTTTTCCGGCGAAAAGGCACACCACGGCTCTTTCTGAGAAAAAGCAAGCACGGAGGACGAGAATCGCTTTTGCCCTGCGTAGCGTTCCGGGCAGCGGGTAGAACCAGGCAGAGAATTCCCGGCTAGCAGCTTCCCTGTGGCCGGGAAGTGCAAACGTACACGTTTTCGGCCGAAAACGCGTTTTCCGGCGAAAAAGCACACCATGGCCCTTTCTGAGAAAAAGCAAGCACGGAGGACGAGAATCGCTTTTGCCCTGCGTAGCGTTCCGGGCAGCGGGTAGAACCAGGCAGAGAATTCCCGGCTAGCAGCTTCCCTGTGGCGGGGAAGTGAAACGTACACGTTTTCGGCCGAAAACGCGTTTTCCGGCGAAAACGCACACCACGGCTCTTTCTGAGAAAAAGCAAGCACGGAGGACGAGAATCGCTTTTGCCCTGCGTAGCGTTCCGGGCAGCGGGTAGAACCAGGCAGAGAATTCCCGGCTAGCAGCTTCCCTGTGGCCGGGAAGTGCAAACGTACACGTTTTCGGCCGAAAACGCGTTTTCCGGCGAAAACGCACACCACGGCTCTTTCTGAGAAAAAGCAAGCAGGGAGGACGAGAATCGCTTTTGCCCTGCGTAGCGTTCCGGGCAGCGGGTAGAACCAGCAGAGAATTCCCGGCTAGCAGCTTCCCTGTGGCCGGGAAGTGCAAACGTACACGTTTTCTGCCGAAAACGCGTTTTCCGGCGAAAAAGCACACCATGGCTCTTTCTGAGAAAAAGCAAGCACGGAGGACGAGAATCGCTTTTACCCTGCGTAGCGTTCCGGGCAGCGGGTAGAACCAGGCAGAGAATTCCCGTCTAGCAGCTTCCCTGTGGCGGGGAAGTGCAAACGTACACGTTTTCGGCCGAAAACGCGTTTTCCGGCGAAAACGCACACCACGGCTCTTTCTGAGAAAAAGCAAGCACGGAGGACGAGAATCGCTTTTGCCCTGCGTAGCGTTCCGGGCAGCGGGTAGAACCAGGCAGAGAATTCCCGGCTAGCAGCTTCCCTGTGGCCGGGAAGTGCAAACGTGCACGTTTTCGGCCGAAAACGCGTTTTCCGGCGAAAACGCACACCACGGCTCTTTCTGAGAAAAAGCAAGCACGGAGGACGAGAATCGCTTTTGCCCTGCGTAGCGTTCCGGGCAGCGGGTAGAACCAGGCAGAGAATTCCCGGCTAGCAGCTTCCCTGTGGCCGGGAAGTGCAAACGTACACGTTTTCGGCCGAAAACGCGTTTTCTGACGAAAACGCACACCACGGCTCTTTCTGAGAAAAAGCAAGCACGGAGGACGAGAATCGCTTTTGCCCTGCGTAGCGTTCCGGGCAGCGGGTAGAACCAGGCAGAGAATTCCCGGCTAGCAGATTCCCTGTGGCCGGGAAGTGCAAACGTACACGTTTTCGGCCGAAAACGCGTTTTCCGGCGAAAACGCACACCACGGCTCTTTCTGAGAAAAAGCAAGCACGGAGGACGAGAATCGCTTTTGCCCTGCGTAGCGTTCCGGGCAGCGGGTAGAACCAGGCAGAGAATTCCCGGCTAGCAGCTTCCCTGTGGCGGGGAAGTGCAAACGTAAACGTTTTCGCCGAAAACACGTTTTCCGGCGAAAAGGCACACCACGGCTCTTTCTGAGAAAAAGCAAGCACGGAGGACGAGAATCGCTTTTGCCCTGCGTAGCGTTCCGGGCAGCGGGTAGAACCAGGCAGAGAATTCCCGGCTAGCAGCTTCCCTGTGGCGGGGAAGTGCAAACGTAAACGTTTTCGCCGAAAACACGTTTTCCGGCGAAAAGGCACACCACGGCTCTTTCTGAGAAAAAGCAAGCACGGAGGACGAGAATCGCTTTTGCCCTGCGTAGCGTTCCGGGCAGCGGGTAGAACCAGGCAGTGAATTGCCGGCTAGCAGCTTCCCTGTGGCCGGGAAGTGCAAACGTACACGTTTTCGGCCGAAAACGCGTTTTCCGGCGAAAACGCACACCACGGCTCTTTCTGAGAAAAAGCAAGCACGGAGGACGAGAATCGCTTTTGCCCTGCGTAGCGTTCCGGGCAGCGGGTAGAACCAGGCAGAGAATTCCCGGCTAGCAGCTTCCCTGTGGCCGGGAAGTGCAAACGTACACGTTTTCGGCGAAAACGCGTTTTCCGGCGAAAACGCACACCACGGCTCTTTCTGAGAAAAAGCAAGCACGGAGGACGAGAATCGCTTTTGCCCTGCGTAGCGTTCCGGGCAGCGGGTAGAACCAGGCAGAGAATTCCCGGCTAGCAGCTTCCCTGTGGCCGGGAAGTGCAAACGTACACGTTTTCGGCCGAAAACGCGTTTTCTGACGAAAACGCACACCACGGCTCTTTCTGAGAAAAAGCAAGCACGGAGGACGAGAATCGCTTTTGCCCTGCGTAGCGTTCCGGGCAGCGGGTAGAACCAGGCAGAGAATTCCCGGCTAGCAGATTCCCTGTGGCCGGGAAGTGCAAACGTACACGTTTTCGGCCGAAAACGCGTTTTCCGGCGAAAACGCACACCACGGCTCTTTCTGAGAAAAAGCAAGCACGGAGGACGAGAATCGCTTTTGCCCTGCGTAGCGTTCCGGGCAGCGGGTAGAACCAGGCAGAGAATTCCCGGCTAGCAGCTTCCCTGTGGCGGGGAAGTGCAAACGTAAACGTTTTCGCCGAAAACACGTTTTCCGGCGAAAAGGCACACCACGGCTCTTTCTGAGAAAAAGCAAGCACGGAGGACGAGAATCGCTTTTGCCCTGCGTAGCGTTCCGGGCAGCGGGTAGAACCAGGCAGAGAATTCCCGGCTAGCAGCTTCCCTGTGGCGGGGAAGTGCAAACGTAAACGTTTTCGCCGAAAACACGTTTTCCGGCGAAAAGGCACACCACGGCTCTTTCTGAGAAAAAGCAAGCACGGAGGACGAGAATCGCTTTTGCCCTGCGTAGCGTTCCGGGCAGCGGGTAGAACCAGGCAGTGAATTGCCGGCTAGCAGCTTCCCTGTGGCCGGGAAGTGCAAACGTACACGTTTTCGGCCGAAAACGCGTTTTCCGGCGAAAACGCACACCACGGCTCTTTCTGAGAAAAAGCAAGCACGGAGGACGAGAATCGCTTTTGCCCTGCGTAGCGTTCCGGGCAGCGGGTAGAACCAGGCAGAGAATTCCCGGCTAGCAGCTTCCCTGTGGCCGGGAAGTGCAAACGTACACGTTTTCGGCGAAAACGCGTTTTCCGGCGAAAACGCACACCACGGCTCTTTCTGAGAAAAAGCAAGCACGGAGGACGAGAATCGCTTTTGCCCTGCGTAGCGTTCCGGGCAGCGGGTAGAACCAGGCAGAGAATTCCCGGCTAGCAGCTTCCCTGTGGCCGGGAAGTGCAAACGTACACGTTTTCGGCGAAAACCCGTTTACCTGCGAAAACGCACACCACGGCTCTTTCTGAGAAAAAGCAAGCACGGAGGACGAGAATCGCTTTTGCCCTGCGTAGCGTTGCGGGCAGCGGGTAGAACCAGGCAGAGAATTCCCGGCTATCAGCTTCCCTGTGGCCGGGAAGTGCAAACGTACACGTTTTCGGCCGAAAACGCGTTTTCCGGCGAAAACGCACACCACGGCTCTTTCTGAGAAAAAGCAAGCACGGAGGACGAGAATCGCTTTTGCCCTGCGTAGCGTTCCGGGCAGCGGGTAGAACCAGGCAGAGAATTCCCGGCTAGCAGCTTCCCTGTGGCCGGGAAGTGCAAACGTACACGTTTTCGGCGAAAACCCGTTTACCTGCGAAAACGCACACCACGGCTCTTTCTGAGAAAAAGCAAGCACGGAGGACGAGAATCGCTTTTGCCCTGCGTAGCGTTCCGGGCAGCGGGTAGAACCAGGCAGAGAATTCCCGGCTAGCAGTTTCCCTGTGGCCGGGAAGTGCAAACGTACACGTTTTCGGCCGAAAACGCGTTTTCCGGCGAAAACGCACACCACGGCTCTTTCTAAGAAAAAGCAAGCACGGAGGACGAGAATCGCTTTTGCCCTGCGTAGCGTTCCGGGTAGCGGGTAGAACCAGGCAGAGAATTCCCGGCTAGCAGCTTCCCTGTGGCGGGGTAGTGCAAACGTACACGTTTTCGGCCGAAAACGCGTTTACTGGCGAAAACGCACACCACGGCTCTTTCTGAGAAAAAGCAAGCACGGAGGACGAGAATCGCTTTTGCCCTGCGTAGCGTTCCGGGCAGCGGGTAGAACCAGGCAGAGAATTCCCGGCTAGCAGATTCCCTGTGGCCGGGAAGTGCAAACGTACACGTTTTCGGCCGAAAACGCGTTTTCCGGCGAAAACGCACACCACGGCTCTTTCTGAGAAAAAGCAAGAACGGAGGACGAGAATCGCTTTTGCCCTGCGTAGCGTTCCGGGCAGCGGGTAGAACCAGGCAGAGAATTCCCGGCTAGCAGCTTCCCTGTGGCCGGGAAGTGCAAACGTACACGTTTTCGCCGAAAACACGTTTTCCGGCGAAAAGGCACACCACGGCTCTTTCTGAGAAAAAGCAAGCACGGAGGACGAGAATCGCTTTTGCCCTGCGTAGCGTTCCGGGCAGCGGGTAGAACCAGGCAGAGAATTCCCGGCTAGCAGCTTCCCTGTGGCCGGGAAGTGCAAACGTACACGTTTTCGGCCGAAAACGCGTTTTCCGGCGAAAAAGCACACCATGGCCCTTTCTGAGAAAAAGCAAGCACGGAGGACGAGAATCGCTTTTGCCCTGCGTAGCGTTCCGGGCAGCGGGTAGAACCAGGCAGAGAATTCCCGGCTAGCAGCTTCCCTGTGGCGGGGAAGTGAAACGTACACGTTTTCGGCCGAAAACGCGTTTTCCGGCGAAAACGCACACCACGGCTCTTTCTGAGAAAAAGCAAGCACGGAGGACGAGAATCGCTTTTGCCCTGCGTAGCGTTCCGGGCAGCGGGTAGAACCAGGCAGAGAATTCCCGGCTAGCAGCTTCCCTGTGGCCGGGAAGTGCAAACGTACACGTTTTCGGCCGAAAACGCGTTTTCCGGCGAAAACGCACACCACGGCTCTTTCTGAGAAAAAGCAAGCAGGGAGGACGAGAATCGCTTTTGCCCTGCGTAGCGTTCCGGGCAGCGGGTAGAACCAGCAGAGAATTCCCGGCTAGCAGCTTCCCTGTGGCCGGGAAGTGCAAACGTACACGTTTTCTGCCGAAAACGCGTTTTCCGGCGAAAAAGCACACCATGGCTCTTTCTGAGAAAAAGCAAGCACGGAGGACGAGAATCGCTTTTACCCTGCGTAGCGTTCCGGGCAGCGGGTAGAACCAGGCAGAGAATTCCCGTCTAGCAGCTTCCCTGTGGCGGGGAAGTGCAAACGTACACGTTTTCGGCCGAAAACGCGTTTTCCGGCGAAAACGCACACCACGGCTCTTTCTGAGAAAAAGCAAGCACGGAGGACGAGAATCGCTTTTGCCCTGCGTAGCGTTCCGGGCAGCGGGTAGAACCAGGCAGAGAATTCCCGGCTAGCAGCTTCCCTGTGGCCGGGAAGTGCAAACGTGCACGTTTTCGGCCGAAAACGCGTTTTCCGGCGAAAACGCACACCACGGCTCTTTCTGAGAAAAAGCAAGCACGGAGGACGAGAATCGCTTTTGCCCTGCGTAGCGTTCCGGGCAGCGGGTAGAACCAGGCAGAGAATTCCCGGCTAGCAGCTTCCCTGTGGCCGGGAAGTGCAAACGTACACGTTTTCGGCCGAAAACGCGTTTTCTGACGAAAACGCACACCACGGCTCTTTCTGAGAAAAAGCAAGCACGGAGGACGAGAATCGCTTTTGCCCTGCGTAGCGTTCCGGGCAGCGGGTAGAACCAGGCAGAGAATTCCCGGCTAGCAGATTCCCTGTGGCCGGGAAGTGCAAACGTACACGTTTTCGGCCGAAAACGCGTTTTCCGGCGAAAACGCACACCACGGCTCTTTCTGAGAAAAAGCAAGCACGGAGGACGAGAATCGCTTTTGCCCTGCGTAGCGTTCCGGGCAGCGGGTAGAACCAGGCAGAGAATTCCCGGCTAGCAGCTTCCCTGTGGCGGGGAAGTGCAAACGTAAACGTTTTCGCCGAAAACACGTTTTCCGGCGAAAAGGCACACCACGGCTCTTTCTGAGAAAAAGCAAGCACGGAGGACGAGAATCGCTTTTGCCCTGCGTAGCGTTCCGGGCAGCGGGTAGAACCAGGCAGTGAATTGCCGGCTAGCAGCTTCCCTGTGGCCGGGAAGTGCAAACGTACACGTTTTCGGCCGAAAACGCGTTTTCCGGCGAAAACGCACACCACGGCTCTTTCTGAGAAAAAGCAAGCACGGAGGACGAGAATCGCTTTTGCCCTGCGTAGCGTTCCGGGCAGCGGGTAGAACCAGGCAGAGAATTCCCGGCTAGCAGCTTCCCTGTGGCCGGGAAGTGCAAACGTACACGTTTTCGGCGAAAACCCGTTTACCTGCGAAAACGCACACCACGGCTCTTTCTGAGAAAAAGCAAGCACGGAGGACGAGAATCGCTTTTGCCCTGCGTAGCGTTCCGGGCAGCGGGTAGAACCAGGCAGAGAATTCCCGGCTATCAGCTTCCCTGTGGCCGGGAAGTGCAAACGTACACGTTTTCGGCCGAAAACGCGTTTTCCGGCGAAAACGCACACCACGGCTCTTTCTGAGAAAAAGCAAGCACGGAGGACGAGAATCGCTTTTGCCCTGCGTAGCGTTCCGGGCAGCGGGTAGAACCAGGCAGAGAATTCCCGGCTAGCAGCTTCCCTGTGGCCGGGAAGTGCAAACGTACACGTTTTCGGCGAAAACCCGTTTACCTGCGAAAACGCACACCACGGCTCTTTCTGAGAAAAAGCAAGCACGGAGGACGAGAATCGCTTTTGCCCTGCGTAGCGTTCCGGGCAGCGGGTAGAACCAGGCAGAGAATTCCCGGCTAGCAGTTTCCCTGTGGCCGGGAAGTGCAAACGTACACGTTTTCGGCCGAAAACGCGTTTTCCGGCGAAAACGCACACCACGGCTCTTTCTAAGAAAAAGCAAGCACGGAGGACGAGAATCGCTTTTGCCCTGCGTAGCGTTCCGGGTAGCGGGTAGAACCAGGCAGAGAATTCCCGGCTAGCAGCTTCCCTGTGGCGGGGTAGTGCAAACGTACACGTTTTCGGCCGAAAACGCGTTTACTGGCGAAAACGCACACCACGGCTCTTTCTGAGAAAAAGCAAGCACGGAGGACGAGAATCGCTTTTGCCCTGCGTAGCGTTCCGGGCAGCGGGTAGAACCAGGCAGAGAATTCCCGGCTAGCAGATTCCCTGTGGCCGGGAAGTGCAAACGTACACGTTTTCGGCCGAAAACGCGTTTTCCGGCGAAAACGCACACCACGGCTCTTTCTGAGAAAAAGCAAGAACGGAGGACGAGAATCGCTTTTGCCCTGCGTAGCGTTCCGGGCAGCGGGTAGAACCAGGCAGAGAATTCCCGGCTAGCAGCTTCCCTGTGGCCGGGAAGTGCAAACGTACACGTTTTC
The DNA here is from genome assembly GCF_965140245.1 of Athene noctua. Lineage (NCBI taxonomy): Eukaryota > Metazoa > Chordata > Aves > Strigiformes > Strigidae > Athene > Athene noctua. Next base: position 36,461 of record NW_027437648.1, on the reverse strand, counting down.
GCCGAAAACACGTTTTCCGGCGAAAAGGCACACCACGGCTCTTTCTGAGAAAAAGCAAGCACGGAGGACGAGAATCGCTTTTGCCCTGCGTAGCGTTCCGGGCAGCGGGTAGAACCAGGCAGAGAATTCCCGGCTAGCAGCTTCCCTGTGGCCGGGAAGTGCAAACGTACACGTTTTCGGCCGAAAACGCGTTTTCCGGCGAAAAAGCACACCATGGCCCTTTCTGAGAAAAAGCAAGCACGGAGGACGAGAATCGCTTTTGCCCTGCGTAGCGTTCCGGGCAGCGGGTAGAACCAGGCAGAGAATTCCCGGCTAGCAGCTTCCCTGTGGCGGGGAAGTGCAAACGTACACGTTTTCGGCCGAAAACGCGTTTTCCGGCGAAAACGCACACCACGGCTCTTTCTGAGAAAAAGCAAGCACGGAGGACGAGAATCGCTTTTGCCCTGCGTAGCGTTCCGGGCAGCGGGTAGAACCAGGCAGAGAATTCCCGGCTAGCAGCTTCCCTGTGGCCGGGAAGTGCAAACGTACACGTTTTCGGCCGAAAACGCGTTTTCCGGCGAAAACGCACACCACGGCTCTTTCTGAGAAAAAGCAAGCAGGGAGGACGAGAATCGCTTTTGCCCTGCGTAGCGTTCCGGGCAGCGGGTAGAACCAGCAGAGAATTCCCGGCTAGCAGCTTCCCTGTGGCCGGGAAGTGCAAACGTACACGTTTTCTGCCGAAAACGCGTTTTCCGGCGAAAAAGCACACCATGGCTCTTTCTGAGAAAAAGCAAGCACGGAGGACGAGAATCGCTTTTACCCTGCGTAGCGTTCCGGGCAGCGGGTAGAACCAGGCAGAGAATTCCCGTCTAGCAGCTTCCCTGTGGCGGGGAAGTGCAAACGTACACGTTTTCGGCCGAAAACGCGTTTTCCGGCGAAAACGCACACCACGGCTCTTTCTGAGAAAAAGCAAGCACGGAGGACGAGAATCGCTTTTGCCCTGCGTAGCGTTCCGGGCAGCGGGTAGAACCAGGCAGAGAATTCCCGGCTAGCAGCTTCCCTGTGGCCGGGAAGTGCAAACGTGCACGTTTTCGGCCGAAAACGCGTTTTCCGGCGAAAACGCACACCACGGCTCTTTCTGAGAAAAAGCAAGCACGGAGGACGAGAATCGCTTTTGCCCTGCGTAGCGTTCCGGGCAGCGGGTAGAACCAGGCAGAGAATTCCCGTCTAGCAGCTTCCCTGTGGCCGGGAAGTGCAAACGTACACGTTTTCGGCCGAAAACCCGTTTACCTGTGAAAACGCACACCACGGCTCTTTCTGAGAAAAAGCAAGCACGGAGGACGAGAATCGCTTTTGCCCTGCGTAGCGTTCCGGGCAGCGGGTAGAACCAGGCAGAGAATTCCCGGCTAGCAGTTTCCCTGTGGCCGGGAAGTGCAAACGTACACGTTTTCGGCCGAAAACGCGTTTTCCGGCGAAAACGCACACCACGGCTCTTTCTAAGAAAAAGCAAGCACGGAGGACGAGAATCGCTTTTGCCCTGCGTAGCGTTCCGGGTAGCGGGTAGAACCAGGCAGAGAATTCCCGGCTAGCAGCTTCCCTGTGGCGGGGTAGTGCAAACGTACACGTTTTCGGCCGAAAACGCGTTTACTGGCGAAAACGCACACCACGGCTCTTTCTGAGAAAAAGCAAGCACGGAGGACGAGAATCGCTTTTGCCCTGCGTAGCGTTCCGGGCAGCGGGTAGAACCAGGCAGAGAATTCCCGGCTAGCAGATTCCCTGTGGCCGGGAAGTGCAAACGTACACGTTTTCGGCCGAAAACGCGTTTTCCGGCGAAAACGCACACCACGGCTCTTTCTGAGAAAAAGCAAGAACGGAGGACGAGAATCGCTTTTGCCCTGCGTAGCGTTCCGGGCAGCGGGTAGAACCAGGCAGAGAATTCCCGGCTAGCAGCTTCCCTGTGGCCGGGAAGTGCAAACGTACACGTTTTCGCCGAAAACACGTTTTCCGGCGAAAAGGCACACCACGGCTCTTTCTGAGAAAAAGCAAGCACGGAGGACGAGAATCGCTTTTGCCCTGCGTAGCGTTCCGGGCAGCGGGTAGAATCAGGCAGAGAATTCCCGGCTAGCAGCTTCCCTGTGGCCGGGAAGTGCAAACGTACACGTTTTCGGCCGAAAACGCGTTTTCCGGCGAAAAAGCACACCATGGCCCTTTCTGAGAAAAAGCAAGCACGGAGGACGAGAATCGCTTTTGCCCTGCGTAGCGTTCCGGGCAGCGGGTAGAACCAGGCAGAGAATTCCCGGCTAGCAGCTTCCCTGTGGCGGGGAAGTGCAAACGTACACGTTTTCGGCCGAAAACGCGTTTTCCGGCGAAAACGCACACCACGGCTCTTTCTGAGAAAAAGCAAGCACGGAGGACGAGAATCGCTTTTGCCCTGCGTAGCGTTCCGGGCAGCGGGTAGAACCAGGCAGAGAATTCCCGGCTAGCAGCTTCCCTGTGGCCGGGAAGTGCAAACGTACACGTTTTCGGCCGAAAACGCGTTTTCCGGCGAAAACGCACACCACGGCTCTTTCTGAGAAAAAGCAAGCAGGGAGGACGAGAATCGCTTTTGCCCTGCGTAGCGTTCCGGGCAGCGGGTAGAACCAGCAGAGAATTCCCGGCTAGCAGCTTCCCTGTGGCCGGGAAGTGCAAACGTACACGTTTTCTGCCGAAAACGCGTTTTCCGGCGAAAAAGCACACCATGGCTCTTTCTGAGAAAAAGCAAGCACGGAGGACGAGAATCGCTTTTACCCTGCGTAGCGTTCCGGGCAGCGGGTAGAACCAGGCAGAGAATTCCCGTCTAGCAGCTTCCCTGTGGCGGGGAAGTGCAAACGTACACGTTTTCGGCCGAAAACGCGTTTTCCGGCGAAAACGCACACCACGGCTCTTTCTGAGAAAAAGCAAGCACGGAGGACGAGAATCGCTTTTGCCCTGCGTAGCGTTCCGGGCAGCGGGTAGAACCAGGCAGAGAATTCCCGGCTAGCAGCTTCCCTGTGGCCGGGAAGTGCAAACGTGCACGTTTTCGGCCGAAAACGCGTTTTCCGGCGAAAACGCACACCACGGCTCTTTCTGAGAAAAAGCAAGCACGGAGGACGAGAATCGCTTTTGCCCTGCGTAGCGTTCCGGGCAGCGGGTAGAACCAGGCAGAGAATTCCCGGCTAGCAGCTTCCCTGTGGCGGGGAAGTGCAAACGTACACGTTTTCGGCCGAAAACGCGTTTTCTGGCGAAAACGCACACCACGGCTCTTTCTGAGAAAAAGCAAGCACGGAGGACGAGAATCGCTTTTCCCTGCGTAGCGTTCTGGGCAGCGGGTAGAACCAGGCAGAGAATTCCCGGCTAGCAGCTTCCCTGTGGCCGGGAAGTGCAAACGTACACGTTTTCGGCCGAAAACGCGTTTTCCGGCGAAAACGCACACCACGGCTCTTTCTGAGAAAAAGCAAGCACGGAGGACGAGAATCGCTTTTTCCCTGCGTAGCGTTCCGGGCAGCGGGTAGAACCAGGCAGAGAATTCCCGGCTAGCAGCTTCCCTGTGGCCGGGAAGTGCAAACGTACACGTTTTCGGCCGAAAACGCGTTTTCCGGCGAAAACGCACACCACGGCTCTTTCTGAGAAAAAGCAAGCACGGAGGACGAGAATCGCTTTTGCCCTGCGTAGCGTTCCGGGCAGCGGGTAGAACCAGGCAGAGAATTCCCGGCTAGCAGCTTCCCTGTGGCGGGTAAGTGCAAACGTACACGTTTTCGGCCGAAAACGCGTTTTCCGGCGAAAACGCACACCACGGCTCTTTCTGAGAAAAAGCAAGCACGGAGGACGAGAATCGCTTTTCCCTGCGTAGCGTTCCGGGCAGCGGGTAGAACCAGGCAGAGAATTCCCGGCTATCAGCTTCCCTGTGGCCGGGAAGTGCAAACGTACACGTTTTCGCCGAAAACACGTTTTCCGGCAAAAACGCACACCACGGCTCTTTCTGAGAAAAAGCAAGCACGGAGGACGAGAATCGCTTTTGCCCTGCGTAGCGTTCCGGGCAGAGGGTAGAACCAGGCAGAGAATTCCCGGCTAGCAGCTTCCCTGTGGCCGGGAAGTGCAAACGTACACGTTTTCGGCCGAAAACGCGTTTACCGGCGAAAACGCACACCACGGCTCTTTCTGAGAAAAAGCAAGCACGGAGGGCGAGAATCGCTTTTGCCCTGCGTAGCGTTCCGGGCAGCGGGTAGAACCAGGCAGAGAATTCCCGTCTAGCAGCTTCCCTGTGGCGGGGAAGTGTAAACGTACACGTTTTCGGCCGAAAACGCGTTTTCCGGCGAAAACGCACACCACGGCTCTTTCTGAGAAAAAGCAAGCACGGAGGACGAGAATCGCTTTTGCCCTGCGTAGCGTTCCGGGCAGCGGGTAGAACCAGGCAGAGAATTCCCGGCTAGCAGCTTCCCTGTGGCCGGGAAGTGCAAACGTACACGTTTTCGGCCGAAAACGCGTTTTCCGGCGAAAACGCACACCACGGCTCTTTCTGAGAAAAAGCAAGCACGGAGGACGAGAATCGCTTTTGCCCTGCGTAGCGTTCCGGGCAGCGGGTAGAACCAGGCAGCGAATTGCCGGCTAGCAGCTTCCCTGTGGCCGAGAAGTGCAAACGTACACGTTTTCGGCAGAAAACGCGTTTTCTGGCGAAAACGCACACCACGGCTCTTTCTGAGAAAAAGCAAGCACGGAGGACGAGAATCGCTTTTGCCCTGCGTAGTGTTCCGGGCAGCGGGTAGAACCAGGCAGAGAATTCCCGGCTAGCAGCTTCCCTGTGGCCGGGAAGTGCAAACGTACACGTTTTCGGCCGAAAACGCGTTTTCCGGCGAAAACGCACACCACGGCTCTTTCTGAGAAAAAGCAAGCACGGAGGACGAGAATCGCTTTTGCCCTGCGTAGCGTTCCGGGCAGCGGGTAGAACCAGGCAGAGAATTCCCGGCTATCAGCTTCCCTGTGGCGGGGAAGTGCAAACGTACACGTTTTCGGCCGAAAACGCGTTTTCCGGCGAAAACGCACACCACGGCTCTTTCTGAGAAAAAGCAAGCACGGAGGACGAGAATCGCTTTTTCCCTGCGTAGCGTTCTGAGCAGCGGGTAGAAATAGGCAGCGAATTGCCGGCTAGCAGCTTCCCTGTGGCCGGGAAGTGCAAACGTAATCGTTTTCGGCCGAAAACGCGTTTTCCGGCGAAAACGCACACCATGGCTCTTTCTGAGAAAAAGCAAGCACGGAGGACGAGAATCGCTTTTGCCCTGCGTAGCGTTCCGGGCAGCGGGTAGAACCAGGCAGAGAATTGCCGGCTAGCAGCTTCCCTGTGGCGGGGAAGTGCAAACGTACACGTTTTCGGCCGAAAACGCGTTTTCCGGCGAAAACGCACACCACGGCTCTTTCTGAGAAAAAGCAAGCACGGAGGACGAGAATCGCTTTTGCCCTGCGTAGCGTTCCGGGCAGCGGGTAGAACCAGGCAGAGAATTCCCGGCTAGCAGCTTCCCTGTGGCCGGGAAGTGCAAACGTACACGTTTTCGGCCGAAAACGCGTTTTCCGGCGAAAACGCACACCACGGCTCTTTCTGAGAAAAAGCAAGCACGGAGGACGAGAATCGCTTTTGCCCTGCGTAGCGTTCCGGGTAGCGGGTACAACCAGGCAGAGAATTCCCGGCTAAAAGCTTCCCTGTTGCGGGGTAGTGCAAACGTACACGTTTTCGGCCGAAAACGCGTTTTCCGGCGAAAACGCACACCACGGCTCTTTCTGAGAAAAAGCAAGCACGGAGGACGAGAATCGCTTTTGCCCTGCGTAGCGTTCCGGGCAGCGGGTAGAACCAGGCAGAGAATTCCCGGCTAGCAGCTTCCCTGTGGCCGGGAAGTGCAAACGTACACGTTTTCGGCCGAAAACGCGTTTTCCGGCGAAAACGCACACCACGGCTCTTTCTGAGAAAAAGCAAGCACGGAGGACGAGAATCGCTTTTGCCCTGCGTAGCGTTCCGGGCAGCGGGTAGAACCAGGCAGAGAATTCCCGGCTAGCAGCTTCCCTGTGGCCGGGAAGTGCAAACGTACACGTTTTCGGCCGAAAACGCGTTTTCCCGCGAAAACGCACACGACGGCTCTTTCTGAGAAAAAGCAAGCACGGAGGACGACAATCGCTTTTGCCCTGCGTAGCGTTCCGGGCAGCGGGTAGAACCAGGCAGAGAATTCCCGGCTAGCAGCTTCCCTGTGGCCGGGAAGTGCAAACGTACACGTTTTCGCCGAAAACACGTTTTCCGGCGAAAACGCACACCACGGCTCTTTCTGAGAAAAAGCAAGCACGGAGGACGAGAATCGCTTTTGCCCTGCGTAGCGTTCCGGGCAGCGGGTAGAACCAGGCAGAGAATTCCCGTCTAGAAGCTTCCCTGTGGCCGGGAAGTGCAAACGTACACGTTTTCGGCCGAAAACGCGTTTACAGGCGAAAACGCACACCACGGCTCTTTCTGAGAGAAAGCAAGCACGGAGGACGAGAATCGCTTTTGCCCTGCGTAGCGTTCCGGGCAGCGGGTAGAACCAGGCAGAGAATTCCCGGCTAGCAGCTTCCCTGTGGCGGGGAAGTGCAAACGTACACGTTTTCGCCGAAAACACTTTTTCCGGCGAAAACGCACACCACGGCTCTTTCTGAGAAAAAGCAAGCACGGAGGACGAGAATCGCTTTTGCCCTGCGTAGCGTTCCGGGCAGCGGGTAGAACCAGGCAGAGAATTCCCGGCTAGCAGCTTCCCTGTGGCCGGGAAGTGCAAACGTACACGTTTTCGGCCGAAAACCCGTTTACCGGCGAAAACGCACACCACGGCTCTTTCTGAGAAAAAGCAAGCACGGAGGACGAGAATCGCTTTTGCCCTGCGTAGCGTTCCGGGCAGCGGGTAGAACCAGGCAGAGAATTCCCGGCTAGCAGCTTCCCTGTGGCCGGGAAGTGCAAACGTACACGTTTTCGGCCGAAAACGCGTTTTCCGGCGAAAACGCACACCACGGCTCTTTCTGAGAAAAAGCAAGCACGGAGGACGAGAATCGCTTTTGCCCTGCGTAGCGTTCCGGGCAGCGGGTAGAACCAGGCAGAGAATTCCCGGCTAGCAGCTTCCCTGTGGCGGGGAAGTGCAAACGTACACGTTTTCGGCCGAAAACGCGTTTTCCGGCGAAAACGCACACCACGGCTCTTTCTGAGAAAAAGCAAGCACGGAGGACGAGAATCGCTTTTTCCCTGCGTAGCGTTCTGAGCAGCGGGTAGAAATAGGCAGCGAATTGCCGGCTAGCAGCTTCCCTGTGGCCGGGAAGTGCAAACGTACACGTTTTCGGCCGAAAACGCGTTTTCCGGCGAAAACGCACACCATGGCTCTTTCTGAGAAAAAGCAAGCACGGAGGACGAGAATCGCTTTTGCCCTGCGTAGTGTTCCGGGCAGCGGGTAGAACCAGGCAGAGAATTCCCGGCTAGCAGCTTCCCTGTGGCCGGGAAGTGCAAACGTACACGTTTTCGGCCGAAAACGCGTTTTCCGGCGAAAACGCACACCACGGCTCTTTCTGAGAAAAAGCAAGCACGGAGGACGAGAATCGCTTTTGCCCTGCGTAGCGTTCCGGGCAGCGGGTAGAACCAGGCAGAGAATTCCCGGCTATCAGCTTCCCTGTGGCGGGGAAGTGCAAACGTACACGTTTTCGGCCGAAAACGCGTTTTCCGGCGAAAACGCACACCACGGCTCTTTCTGAGAAAAAGCAAGCACGGAGGACGAGAATCGCTTTTTCCCTGCGTAGCGTTCTGAGCAGCGGGTAGAAATAGGCAGCGAATTGCCGGCTAGCAGCTTCCCTGTGGCCGGGAAGTGCAAACGTAATCGTTTTCGGCCGAAAACGCGTTTTCCGGCGAAAACGCACACCATGGCTCTTTCTGAGAAAAAGCAAGCACGGAGGACGAGAATCGCTTTTGCCCTGCGTAGCGTTCCGGGCAGCGGGTAGAACCAGGCAGAGAATTGCCGGCTAGCAGCTTCCCTGTGGCGGGGAAGTGCAAACGTACACGTTTTCGGCCGAAAACGCGTTTTCCGGCGAAAACGCACACCACGGCTCTTTCTGAGAAAAAGCAAGCACGGAGGACGAGAATCGCTTTTGCCCTGCGTAGCGTTCCGGGCAGCGGGTAGAACCAGGCAGAGAATTCCCGGCTAGCAGCTTCCCTGTGGCCGGGAAGTGCAAACGTACACGTTTTCGGCCGAAAACGCGTTTTCCGGCGAAAACGCACACCACGGCTCTTTCTGAGAAAAAGCAAGCACGGAGGACGAGAATCGCTTTTGCCCTGCGTAGCGTTCCGGGTAGCGGGTACAACCAGGCAGAGAATTCCCGGCTAAAAGCTTCCCTGTTGCGGGGTAGTGCAAACGTACACGTTTTCGGCCGAAAACGCGTTTACCGGCGAAAACGCACACCACGGCTCTTTCTGAGAAAAAGCAAGCACGGAGGACGAGAATCGCTTTTGCCCTGCGTAGCGTTCCGGGCAGCGGGTAGAACCAGGCAGAGAATTCCCGGCTAGCAGCTTCCCTGTGGCCGGGAAGTGCAAACGTACACGTTTTCGGCCGAAAACGCGTTTTCCGGCGAAAACGCACACCACGGCTCTTTCTGAGAAAAAGCAAGCACGGAGGACGAGAATCGCTTTTGCCCTGCGTAGCGTTCCGGGCAGCGGGTAGAACCAGGCAGAGAATTCCCGGCTAGCAGCTTCCCTGTGGCCGGGAAGTGCAAACGTACACGTTTTCGGCCGAAAACGCGTTTTCCCGCGAAAACGCACACGACGGCTCTTTCTGAGAAAAAGCAAGCACGGAGGACGACAATCGCTTTTGCCCTGCGTAGCGTTCCGGGCAGCGGGTAGAACCAGGCAGAGAATTCCCGGCTAGCAGCTTCCCTGTGGCCGGGAAGTGCAAACGTACACGTTTTCGCCGAAAACACGTTTTCCGGCGAAAACGCACACCACGGCTCTTTCTGAGAAAAAGCAAGCACGGAGGACGAGAATCGCTTTTGCCCTGCGTAGCGTTCCGGGCAGCGGGTAGAACCAGGCAGAGAATTCCCGTCTAGCAGCTTCCCTGTGGCCGGGAAGTGCAAACGTACACGTTTTCGGCCGAAAACGCGTTTACAGGCGAAAACGCACACCACGGCTCTTTCTGAGAGAAAGCAAGCACGGAGGACGAGAATCGCTTTTGCCCTGCGTAGTGTTCCGGGCAGCGGGTAGAACCAGGCAGAGAATTCCCGGCTAGCAGCTTCCCTGTGGCGGGGAAGTGCAAACGTACACGTTTTCGCCGAAAACACTTTTTCCGGCGAAAACGCACACCACGGCTCTTTCTGAGAAAAAGCAAGCACGGAGGACGAGAATCGCTTTTGCCCTGCGTAGCGTTCCGGGCAGCGGGTAGAACCAGGCAGAGAATTCCCGGCTAGCAGCTTCCCTGTGGCCGGGAAGTGCAAACGTACACGTTTTCGGCCGAAAACCCGTTTACCGGCGAAAACGCACACCACGGCTCTTTCTGAGAAAAAGCAAGCACGGAGGACGAGAATCGCTTTTGCCCTGCGTAGCGTTCCGGGCAGCGGGTAGAACCAGGCAGAGAATTCCCGGCTAGCAGCTTCCCTGTGGCCGGGAAGTGCAAACGTACACGTTTTCGGCCGAAAACGCGTTTTCCGGCGAAAACGCACACCACGGCTCTTTCTGAGAAAAAGCAAGCACGGAGGACGAGAATCGCTTTTGCCCTGCGTAGCGTTCCGGGCAGCGGGTAGAACCAGGCAGAGAATTCCCGTCTAGCAGCTTCCCTGTGGCGGGGAAGTGCAAACGTACACGTTTTCGGCCGAAAACGCGTTTTCCGGCGAAAACGCACACCACGGCTCTTTCTGAGAAAAAGCAAGCACGGAGGACGAGAATCGCTTTTTCCCTGCGTAGCGTTCTGAGCAGCGGGTAGAAATAGGCAGCGAATTGCCGGCTAGCAGCTTCCCTGTGGCCGGGAAGTGCAAACGTACACGTTTTCGGCCGAAAACGCGTTTTCCGGCGAAAACGCACACCATGGCTCTTTCTGAGAAAAAGCAAGCACGGAGGACGAGAATCGCTTTTGCCCTGCGTAGCGTTCCGGGCAGCGGGTAGAACCAGGCAGAGAATTGCCGGCTAGCAGCTTCCCTGTGGCGGGGAAGTGCAAACGTACACGTTTTCGGCCGAAAACGCGTTTTCCGGCGAAAACGCACACCACGGCTCTTTCTGAGAAAAAGCAAGCACGGAGGACGAGAATCGCTTTTGCCCTGCGTAGCGTTCCGGGCAGCGGGTAGAACCAGGCAGAGAATTCCCGGCTAGCAGCTTCCCTGTGGCCGGGAAGTGCAAACGTACACGTTTTCGGCCGAAAACGCGTTTTCCCGCGAAAACGCACACCACGGCTCTTTCTGAGAAAAAGCAAGCACGGAGGACGAGAATCGCTTTTGCCCTGCGTAGCGTTCCGGGTAGCGGGTACAACCAGGCAGAGAATTCCCGGCTAAAAGCTTCCCTGTTGCGGGGTAGTGCAAACGTACACGTTTTCGGCCGAAAACGCGTTTACCGGCGAAAACGCACACCACGGCTCTTTCTGAGAAAAAGCAAGCACGGAGGACGAGAATCGCTTTTGCCCTGCGTAGCGTTCCGGGCAGCGGGTAGAACCAGGCAGAGAATTCCCGGCTAGCAGCTTCCCTGTGGCCGGGAAGTGCAAACGTACACGTTTTCGCCGAAAACACGTTTTCCGGGGAAAACGCACACCACGGCTCTTTCTGAGAAAAAGCAAGCACGGAGGACGAGAATCGCTTTTGCCCTGCGTAGCGTTCCGGGCAGCGGGTAGAACCAGGCAGAGAATTCCCGGCTAGCAGCTTCCCTGTGGCGGGGAAGTGCAAACGTACACGTTTTCGGCCGAAAACGCGTTTTCTGGCGAAAACGCACACCACGGCTCTTTCTGAGAAAAAGCAAGCACGGAGGACGAGAATCGCTTTTGCCCTGCGTAGCGTTCCGGGCAGCGGGTAGAACCAGGCAGAGAATTCCCGGCTAGCAGCTTCCCTGTGGCCGGGAAGTGCAAACGTACACGTTTTCGGCCGAAAACGCGTTTTCCGGCGAAAACGCACACCACGGCTCTTTCTGAGAAAAAGCAAGCACGGAGGACGAGAATCGCTTTTGCCCTGCGTAGTGTTCCGGGCAGCGTGTAGAACCAGGCAGAGAATTCCCGTCTAGCAGCTTCCCTGTGGCGGGGAAGTGCAAACGTACACGTTTTCGGCCGAAAACGCGTTTTCCGGCGAAAACGCACACCACGGCTCTTTCTGAGAAAAAGCAAGCACGGAGGACGAGAATCGCTTTTGCCCTGCGTAGTGTTCCGGGCAGCGGGTAGAACCAGGCAGAGAATTCCCGTCTAGCAGCTTCCCTGTGGCGGGGAAGTGCAAACGTACACGTTTTCGGCCGAAAACGCGTTTTCCGGCGAAAACGCACACCACGGCTCTTTCTGAGAAAAAGCAAGCACGGAGGACGAGAATCGCTTTTGCTCTGCGTAGCGTTCCGGGCAGCGGGTAGAACCAGGCAGAGAATTCCCGGCTAGCAGCTTCCGTGTGGCGGGGAAGTGCAAACGTACACGTTTTCGGCCGAAAACGCGTTTTCCCGCGAAAACGCACACCACGGCTCTTTCTGAGAAAAAGCAAGCACGGAGGACGAGAATCGCTTTTGCCCTGCGTAGTGTTCCGGGCAGCGGGTAGAACCAGGCAGAGAATTCCCGGCTAGCAGCTTCCCTGTGGCCGGGAAGTGCAAACGTACACGTTTTCGGCCGAAAACGCGTTTTAACGCGAAAACGCACACCACGGCTCTTTCTGAGAAAAAGCAAGCACGGAGGACGAGAATCGCTTTTGCCCTGCGTAGCGTTCCGGGCAGCGGGTAGAACCAGGCAGAGAATTCCCGTCTAGCAGCTTCCCTGTGGCCGGGAAGTGCAAACGTACACGTTTTCGGCCGAAAACGCGTTTTCCGGCGAAAACGCACACCACGGCTCTTTCTGAGAAAAAGCAAGCACGGAGGACGAGAATCGCTTTTGCCCTGCGTAGTGTTCCGGGCAGCGGGTAGAACCAGGCAGAGAATTCCCGTCTAGCAGCTTCCCTGTGGCGGGGAAGTGCAAACGTACACGTTTTCGGCCGAAAACGCGTTTTCCGGCGAAAACGCACACCACGGCTCTTTCTGAGAAAAAGCAAGCACGGAGGACGAGAATCGCTTTTGCCCTGCGTAGTGTTCCGGGCAGCGGGTAGAACCAGGCAGAGAATTCCCGTCTAGCAGCTTCCCTGTGGCGGGGAAGTGCAAACGTACACGTTTTCGGCCGAAAACGCGTTTTCCGGCGAAAACGCACACCACGGCTCTTTCTGAGAAAAAGCAAGCACGGAGGACGAGAATCGCTTTTGCTCTGCGTAGCGTTCCGGGCAGCGGGTAGAACCAGGCAGAGAATTCCCGGCTAGCAGCTTCCGTGTGGCGGGGAAGTGCAAACGTACACGTTTTCGGCCGAAAACGCGTTTTCCCGCGAAAACGCACACCACGGCTCTTTCTGAGATAAAGCAAGCACGGAGGACGAGAATCGCTTTTGCCCTGCGTAGTGTTCCGGGCAGCGGGTAGAACCAGGCAGAGAATTCCCGGCTAGCAGCTTCCCTGTGGCCGGGAAGTGCAAACGTACACGTTTTCGGCCGAAAACGCGTTTTAACGCGAAAACGCACACCACGGCTCTTTCTGAGAAAAAGCAAGCACGGAGGACGAGAATCGCTTTTGCCCTGCGTAGCGTTCCGGGCAGCGGGTAGAACCAGGCAGAGAATTCCCGTCTAGCAGCTTCCCTGTGGCGGGGAAGTGCAAACGTACACGTTTTCGGCCGAAAATGCGTTTTCCCGCGAAAACGCACACCACGGCTCTTTCTGAGAAAAAGCAAGCATGGAGGACGAGAATCGCTTTTGCCCTGCGTAGCGTTCCGGGCAGCGGGTAGAACCAGGCAGCGAATTCCCTGCTAGCAGCTTCCCTGTGGCCGGTAAGTGCAAACATACACGTTTTCGGCCGAAAACGCGTTTTGCGGCGAAAACGCACACCACGGCTCTTTCTGAGAAAAAGCAAGCACGGAGGACGAGAATCGCTTTTGCCCTGCGTAGCGTTCTGAGCAGCGGGTAGAAATAGGCAGCGAATTGCCGGCTAGCAGCTTCCCTGTGGCCGGGAAGTGCAAACGTACACGTTTTCGGCCGAAAACGCGTTTTCCGGAGAAAAAGCACGCCACGGCTCTTTCTGAGAAAAAGCAAGCACGGAGGACGAAAATCGCTTTTGCCCTGCGTAGCGTTCCGGGCAGCGGGTAGAACCAGGCAGAGAATTCCCGGCTAGCAGCTTCCCTGTGGCCGGGAAGTGCAAACGTACACGTTTTCGGCCGAAAACGCGTTTTCCGGCGAAAACGCACACCACGGCTCTTTCTGAGAAAAAGCAAGCACGGAGGACGAGAATCGCTTTTGCCCTGCGTAGCGTTCCGGGCAGCGGGTAGAACCAGGCAGAGAATTCCCGGCTAGCAGCTTCCCTGTGGCCGGGAAGTGCAAACGTACACGTTTTCGCCGAAAACACGTTTTCCGGCGAAAACGCACACCACGGCTCTTTCTGAGAAAAAGCAAGCACGGAGGACGAGAATCGCTTTTGCCCTGCGTAGCGTTCCGGGCAGCGGGTAGAACCAGGCAGAGAATTCCCGGCTAGCAGCTTCCCTGTGGCCGGGAAGTGCAAACGTACACGTTATTGGCCGAAAACCCGTTTACCGGCGAAAACGCACACCACGGCTCTTTCTGAGAAAAAGCAAGCACGGAGGACGAGAATCGCTTTTGCCCTGCGTAGCGTTCCGGGCAGCGGGTAGAACCAGGCAGAGAATTCCCGGCTAGCAGCTTCCCTGTGGCCGGGAAGTGCAAACGTACACGTTTTCGGCCGAAAACGCGTTTTCCGGCGAAAACACACACCACGGCTCTTTCTGAGAAAAAGCAAGCACGGAGGACGAGAATCGCTTTTGCCCTGCGTAGCGTTCCGGGCAGCGGGTAGAACCAGGCAGAGAATTCCCGGCTAGCAGCTTCCCTGTGGCCGGGAAGTGCAAACGTACACGTTTTCGGCCGAAAACGCGTTTACCGGCGAAAACGCACACCACGGCTCTTTCTGAGAAAAAGCAAGCACGGAGGACGAGAATCGCTTTTGCCCTGCGTAGCGTTCCGGGCAGCGGGTAGAACCAGGCAGAGAATTCCCGGCTAGCAGCTTCCCTGTGGCGGGGAAGTGCAAACGTACACGTTTTCGGCCGAAAACGCGTTTTCCGGCGAAAACACACACCACGGCTCTTTCTGAGAAAAAGCAAGCACGGAGGACGAGAATCGCTTTTGCCCTGCGTAGCGTTCCGGGCAGCGGGTAGAACCAGGCAGAGAATTCCCGGCTAGCAGCTTCCCTGTGGCCGGGAAGTGCAAACGTACACGTTTTCGGCCGAAAACGCGTTTTCCCGCAAAAACGCACACCACGGCTCTTTCTGAGAAAAAGCAAGCACGGAGGACGACAATCGCTTTTGCCCTGCGTAGCGTTCCGGGCAGCGGGTAGAACCAGGCAGAGAATTCCCGGCTAGCAGCTTCCCTGTGGCCGGGAAGTGCAAACGTACACGTTTTCGCCGAAAACACGTTTTCCGGGGAAAACGCACACCACGGCTCTTTCTGAGAAAAAGCAAGCACGGAGGACGAGAATCGCTTTTGCCCTGCGTAGCGTTCCGGGCAGCGGGTAGAACCAGGCAGAGAATTCCCGGCTAGCAGCTTCCCTGTGGCCGGGAAGTGCAAACGTACACGTTTTCGGCCGAAAACGCGTTTACCGGCGAAAACGCACACCACGGCTCTTTCTGAGAGAAAGCAAGCACGGAGGACGAGAATCGCTTTTGCCCTGCGTAGCGTTCCGGGCAGCGGGTAGAACCAGGCAGAGAATTCCCGGCTAGCAGCTTCCCTGTGGCGGGGAAGTGCAAACGTACACGTTTTCGGCCGAAAACGCGTTTTCTGGCGAAAACGCACACCACGGCTCTTTCTGAGAAAAAGCAAGCACGGAGGACGAGAATCGCTTTTGCCCTGCGTAGTGTTCCGGGCAGCGGGTAGAACCAGGCAGAGAATTCCCGGCTAGCAGCTTCCCTGTGGCCGGGAAGTGCAAACGTACACGTTTTCGGCCGAAAACGCGTTTTGCGGCGAAAACGCACACCACGGCTCTTTCTGAGATAAAGCAAGCACGGAGGACGAGAATCGCTTTTGCCCTGCGTAGTGTTCCGGGCAGCGGGTAGAACCAGGCAGAGAATTCCCGGCTAGCAGCTTCCCTGTGGCCGGGAAGTGCAAACGTACACGTTTTCGGCCGAAAACGCGTTTTCCGGCGAAAACGCACACCACGGCTCTTTCTGAGAAAAAGCAAGCACGGAGGACGAGAATCGCTTTTGCCCTGCGTAGCGTTCCGGGCAGCGGGTAGAACCAGGCAGAGAATTCCCGTCTAGCAGCTTACCTGTGGCGGGGGAGTGCAAACGTACACGTTTTCGGCCGAAAATGCGTTTTCCCGCGAAAACGCACACCACGGCTCTTTCTGAGAAAAAGCAAGCATGGAGGACGAGAATCGCTTTTGCCCTGCGTAGCGTTCCGGGCAGCGGGTAGAACGAGGCAGAGAATTCCCGGCTAGCAGCTTCCCTGTGGCCGGGAAGTGCAAACGTACACGTTTTCGGCCGAAAACGCGTTTTCCGGCGAAAACGCACACCACGGCTCTTTCTGAGATAAAGCAAGCACGGAGGACGAGAATCGCTTTTGCCCTGCGTAGCGTTCTGAGCAGCGGGTAGAACCAGGCAGAGAATTCCCGGCTAGCAGCTTCCCTGTGGCGGGGAAGTGCAAACGTACACGTTTTCGGCCGAAAACGCGTTTTCCGGCGAAAACGCACACCACGGCTCTTTCTGAGAAAAAGCAAGCACGGAGGACGAGAATCGCTTTTGCCCTGCGTAGTGTTCCGGGCAGCGGGTAGAACCAGGCAGAGAATTCCCGTCTAGCAGCTTCCCTGTGGCGGGGAAGTGCAAACGTACACGTTTTCGGCCGAAAACGCGTTTACCGGCGAAAACGCACACCACGGCTCTTTCTGAGAAAAAGCAAGCACGGAGGACGAGAATCGCTTTTGCCCTGCGTAGCGTTCCGGGCAGCGGGTAGAACCAGGCAGAGAATTCCCGTCTAGCAGCTTCCCTGTGGCGGGGAAGTGCAAACGTACACGTTTTCGGCCGAAAACGCGTTTTCCGGCGAAAACGCACACCACGGCTCTTTCTGAGAAAAAGCAAGCACGGAGGACGAGAATCGCTTTTGCCCTGCGTAGCGTTCTGAGCAGCGGGTAGAAATAGGCAGCGAATTGCCGGCTAGCAGCTTCCCTGTGGCCGGGAAGTGCAAACGTACACGTTTTCGGCCGAAAACGCGTTTTCCGGAGAAAAAGCACGCCACGGCTCTTTCTGAGAAAAAGCAAGCACGGAGGACGAGAATCGCTTTTGCCCTGCGTAGCGTTCCGGGCAGCGGGTAGAAACAGGCAGAGAATTCCCGGCTAGCAGCTTCCCTGTGGCCGGGAAGTGCAAACGTACACGTTTTCGGCCGAAAACGCGTTTTAACGCGAAAACGCACACCACGGCTCTTTCTGAGAAAAAGCAAGCACGGAGGACGAGAATCGCTTTTGCCCTGCGTAGCGTTCCGGGCAGCGGGTAGAACCAGGCAGAGAATTCCCGTCTAGCAGCTTCCCTGTGGCGGGGAAGTGCAAACGTACACGTTTTCGGCCGAAAATGCGTTTTCCCGCGAAAACGCACACCACGGCTCTTTCTGAGAAAAAGCAAGCACGGAGGACGAGAATCGCTTTTGCCCTGCGTAGCGTTCCGGGCAGCGGGTAGAACCAGGCAGCGAATTCCCTGCTAGCAGCTTCCCTGTGGCCGGGAAGTGCAAACGTACACGTTTTCGGCCGAAAACGCGTTTTGCGGCGAAAACGCACACCACGGCTCTTTCTGAGAAAAAGCAAGCACGGAGGACGAGAATCGCTTTTGCCCTGCGTAGCGTTCTGAGCAGCGGGTAGAAATAGGCAGCGAATTGCCGGCTAGCAGCTTCCCTGTGGCCGGGAAGTGCAAACGTACACGTTTTCGGCCGAAAACGCGTTTTCCGGAGAAAAAGCACGCCACGGCTCTTTCTGAGAAAAAGCAAGCACGGAGGACGAAAATCGCTTTTGCCCTGCGTAGCGTTCCGGGCAGCGGGTAGAACCAGGCAGAGAATTCCCGGCTAGCAGCTTCCCTGTGGCCGGGAAGTGCAAACGTACACGTTTTCGGCCGAAAACGCGTTTACCGGCGAAAACGCACACCACGGCTCTTTCTGAGAAAAAGCAAGCACGGAGGACGAGAATCGCTTTTGCCCTGCGTAGCGTTCCGGGCAGCGGGTAGAACCAGGCAGAGAATTCCCGTCTAGCAGCTTCCCTGTGGCGGGGAAGTGCAAACGTACACGTTTTCGGCCGAAAACGCGTTTTCCGGCGAAAACGCACACCACGGCTCTTTCTTAGAAAAAGCAAGCACGGAGGACGAGAATCGCTTTTGCCCTGCGTAGCGTTCCGGGCAGCGGGTAGAACCAGGCAGAGAATTCCCGGCTAGCAGCTTCCCTGTGGCCGGGAAGTGCAAACGTACACGTTTTCGCCGAAAACACGTTTTCCGGCGAAAACGCACACCACGGCTCTTTCTGAGAAAAAGCAAGCACGGAGGACGAGAATCGCTTTTGCCCTGCGTAGCGTTCCGGGCAGCGGGTAGAACCAGGCAGAGAATTCCCGGCTAGCAGCTTCCCTGTGGCCGGGAAGTGCAAACGTACACGTTATTGGCCGAAAACCCGTTTACCGCCGAAAACGCACACCACGGCTCTTTCTGAGAAAAAGCAAGCACGGAGGACGAGAATCGCTTTTGCCCTGCGTAGCGTTCCGGGCAGCGGGTAGAACCAGGCAGAGAATTCCCGGCTAGCAGCTTCCCTGTGGCCGGGAAGTGCAAACGTACACGTTTTCGGCCGAAAACGCGTTTTCCGGCGAAAACACACACCACGGCTCTTTCTGAGAAAAAGCAAGCACGGAGGACGAGAATCGCTTTTGCCCTGCGTAGCGTTCCGGGCAGCGGGTAGAACCAGGCAGAGAATTCCCGGCTAGCAGCTTCCCTGTGGCCGGGAAGTGCAAACGTACACGTTTTCGGCCGAAAACGCGTTTACCGGCGAAAACGCACACCACGGCTCTTTCTGAGAAAAAGCAAGCACGGAGGACGAGAATCGCTTTTGCCCTGCGTAGCGTTCCGGGCAGCGGGTAGAACCAGGCAGAGAATTCCCGGCTAGCAGCTTCCCTGTGGCAGGGAAGTGCAAACGTACACGTTTTCGGCCGAAAACGCGTTTTCCGGCGAAAACACACACCACGGCTCTTTCTGAGAAAAAGCAAGCACGGAGGACGAGAATCGCTTTTGCCCTGCGTAGCGTTCCGGGCAGCGGGTAGAAACAGGCAGAGAATTCCCGGCTAGCAGCTTCCCTGTGGCCGGGAAGTGCAAACGTACACGTTTTCGCCGAAAACACGTTTTCCGGCGAAAACGCACACCACGGCTCTTTCTGAGAAAAAGCAAGCACGGAGGACGAGAATCGCTTTTGCCCTGCGTAGCGTTCCGGGCAGCGGGTAGAACCAGGCAGAGAATTCCCGGCTAGCAGCTTCCCTGTGGCGGGGAAGTGCAAACGTACACGTTATTGGCCGAAAACCCGTTTACCGCCGAAAACGCACACCACGGCTCTTTCTGAGAAAAAGCAAGCACGGAGGACGAGAATCGCTTTTGCCCTGCGTAGCGTTCCGGGCAGCGGGTAGAACCAGGCAGAGAATTCCCGGCTAGCAGCTTCCCTGTGGCCGGGAAGTGCAAACGTACACGTTTTCGGCCGAAAACGCGTTTTCCGGCGAAAACACACACCACGGCTCTTTCTGAGAAAAAGCAAGCACGGAGGACGAGAATCGCTTTTGCCCTGCGTAGCGTTCCGGGCAGCGGGTAGAACCAGGCAGAGAATTCCCGGCTAGCAGCTTCCCTGTGGCCGGGAAGTGCAAACGTACACGTTTTCGGCCGAAAACGCGTTTACCGGCGAAAACGCACACCACGGCTCTTTCTGAGAAAAAGCAAGCACGGAGGACGAGAATCGCTTTTGCCCTGCGTAGCGTTCCGGGCAGCGGGTAGAACCAGGCAGAGAATTCCCGGCTAGCAGCTTCCCTGTGGCGGGGAAGTGCAAACGTACACGTTTTCGGCCGAAAACGCGTTTTCCGGCGAAAACACACACCACGGCTCTTTCTGAGAAAAAGCAAGCACGGAGGACGAGAATCGCTTTTGCCCTGCGTAGCGTTCCGGGCAGCGGGTAGAACCAGGCAGAGAATTCCCGGCTAGCAGCTTCCCTGTGGCCGGGAAGTGCAAACGTACACGTTTTCGGCCGAAAACACGTTTTCCGGCGAAAACGCACACCACGGCTCTTTCTGAGAAAAAGCAAGCACGGAGGACGAGAATCGCTTTTGCCCTGCGTAGCGTTCCGGGCAGCGGGTAGAACCAGGCAGAGAATTCCCGGCTAGCAGCTTCCCTGTGGCGGGGAAGTGCAAACGTACACGTTTTCGGCCGAAAACGCGTTTTCCGGCGAAAACGCACACCACGGCTCTTTCTGAGAAAAAGCAAGCACGGAGGACGAGAATCGCTTTTGCCCTGCGTAGCGTTCCGGGCAGCGGGTAGAACCAGGCAGAGAATTCCCGGCTAGCAGCTTCCCTGTGGCCGGGAAGTGCAAACGTACACGTTTTCGGCCGAAAACGCGTTTTCTGGCGAAAACGCACACCACGGCTCTTTCTGAGAAAAAGCAAGCACGGAGGACGAGAATCGCTTTTGCCCTGCGAAGCGTTCCGGGCAGCGGGAAGAACCAGGCAGAGAATTCCCTGCTAGCAGCTTCCCTGTGGCCGGGAAGTACAAACGTACACGTTTTCGGCCGAAAACGCGTTTTCCCGCAAAAACGCACACCACGGCTCTTTCTGAGAAAAAGAAAGCACGGAGGACGAGAATCGCTTTTGCCCTGCGTAGCGTTCCGGGCAGCGCGTAGAACCAGGCAGAGAATTCCCGGCTAGCAGCTTCCCTGTGGCCGGGAAGTGCAAACGTACACGTTTTCGGCCGAAAACGCGTTTTCCGGCGAAAACGCACACCACGGCTCTTTCTGAGAAAAAGCAAGCACGGAGGACGAGAATCGCTTTTGCCCTGCGTAGCGTTCCGGGCAGCGGGTAGAACCAGGCAGAGAATTCCCGGCTAGCAGCTTCCCTGTGGCCGGGAAGTGCAAACGTACACGTTTTCGCCGAAAACACGTTTTCCGGCGAAAACGCACACCACGGCTCTTTCTGAGAAAAAGCAAGCACGGAGGACGAGAATCGCTTTTGCCCTGCGTAGCGTTCCGGGCAGCGGGTAGAACCAGGCAGAGAATTCCCGGCTAGCAGCTTCCCTGTGGCCGGGAAGTGCAAACGTACACGTTTTCGGCCGAAAACGCGTTTACCGGCGAAAACGCACACCACGGCTCTTTCTGAGAGAAAGCAAGCACGGAGGACGAGAATCGCTTTTGCCCTGCGTAGCGTTCCGGGCAGCGGGTAGAACCAGGCAGAGAATTCCCGGCTAGCAGCTTCCCTGTGGCGGGGAAGTGCAAACGTACACGTTTTCGGCCGAAAACGCGTTTTCTGGCGAAAACGCACACCACGGCTCTTTCTGAGAAAAAGCAAGCACGGAGGACGAGAATCGCTTTTGCCCTGCGTAGTGTTCCGGGCAGCGGGTAGAACCAGGCAGAGAATTCCCGGCTAGCAGCTTCCCTGTGGCCGGGAAGTGCAAACGTACACGTTTTCGGACGAAAACGCGTTTACCGGCGAAAACGCACACCACGGCTCTTTCTGAGAAAAAGCAAGCACGGAGGACGAGAATCGCTTTTGCCCTGCGTAGCGTTCCGGGCAGCGGGTAGAACCAGGCAGAGAATTCCCGGCTAGCAGCTTCCCTGTGGCCGGGAAGTGCAAACGTACACGTTTTCGGCCGAAAAGGCGTTTTCCCGCGAAAACGCACACCACGGCTCTTTCTGAGAAAAAGCAAGCACGGAGGACGAGAATCGCTTTTGCCCTGCGTAGCGTTCCGGGCAGCGGGTAGAACCAGGCAGAGAATTCCCGGCTAGCAGCTTCCCTGTGGCCGGGAAGTGCAAACGTACACGTTTTCGGCCGAAAACGCGTTTACCGGCGAAAACGCACACCACGGCTCTTTCTGAGAAAAAGCAAGCACGGAGGACGAGAATCGCTTTTGCCCTGCGTAGCGTTCCGGGCAGCGGGTAGAACCAGGCAGAGAATTCCCGGCTAGCAGCTTCCCTGTGGCGGGGAAGTGCAAACGTACACGTTTTCGGCCGAAAACGCGTTTTCCGGCGAAAACACACACCACGGCTCTTTCTGAGAAAAAGCAAGCACGGAGGACGAGAATCGCTTTTGCCCTGCGTAGCGTTCCGGGCAGCGGGTAGAACCAGGCAGAGAATTCCCGGCTAGCAGCTTCCCTGTGGCGGGGAAGTGCAAACGTACACGTTTTCGGCCGAAAACGCGTTTTCCGGCGAAAACGCACACCACGGCTCTTTCTGAGAAAAAGCAAGCACGGAGGACGAGAATCGCTTTTGCCCTGCGTAGCGTTCCGGGCAGCGGGTAGAACCAGGCAGAGAATTCCCGGCTAGCAGCTTCCCTGTGGCCGGGAAGTGCAAACGTACACGTTTTCGGCCGAAAACGCGTTTTCTGGCGAAAACGCACACCACGGCTCTTTCTGAGAAAAAGCAAGCACGGAGGACGAGAATCGCTTTTGCCCTGCGAAGCGTTCCGGGCAGCGGGAAGAACCAGGCAGAGAATTCCCTGCTAGCAGCTTCCCTGTGGCCGGGAAGTACAAACGTACACGTTTTCGGCCGAAAACGCGTTTTCCCGCAAAAACGCACACCACGGCTCTTTCTGAGAAAAAGAAAGCACGGAGGACGAGAATCGCTTTTGCCCTGCGTAGCGTTCCGGGCAGCGCGTAGAACCAGGCAGAGAATTCCCGGCTAGCAGCTTCCCTGTGGCCGGGAAGTGCAAACGTACACGTTTTCGGCCGAAAACGCGTTTTCCGGCGAAAACGCACACCACGGCTCTTTCTGAGAAAAAGCAAGCACGGAGGACGAGAATCGCTTTTGCCCTGCGTAGCGTTCCGGGCAGCGGGTAGAACCAGGCAGAGAATTCCCGGCTAGCAGCTTCCCTGTGGCCGGGAAGTGCAAACGTACACGTTTTCGCCGAAAACACGTTTTCCGGCGAAAACGCACACCACGGCTCTTTCTGAGAAAAAGCAAGCACGGAGGACGAGAATCGCTTTTGCCCTGCGTAGCGTTCCGGGCAGCGGGTAGAACCAGGCAGAGAATTCCCGGCTAGCAGCTTCCCTGTGGCCGGGAAGTGCAAACGTACACGTTTTCGGCCGAAAACGCGTTTACCGGCGAAAACGCACACCACGGCTCTTTCTGAGAGAAAGCAAGCACGGAGGACGAGAATCGCTTTTGCCCTGCGTAGCGTTCCGGGCAGCGGGTAGAACCAGGCAGAGAATTCCCGGCTAGCAGCTTCCCTGTGGCGGGGAAGTGCAAACGTACACGTTTTCGGCCGAAAACGCGTTTTCTGGCGAAAACGCACACCACGGCTCTTTCTGAGAAAAAGCAAGCACGGAGGACGAGAATCGCTTTTGCCCTGCGTAGTGTTCCGGGCAGCGGGTAGAACCAGGCAGAGAATTCCCGGCTAGCAGCTTCCCTGTGGCCGGGAAGTGCAAACGTACACGTTTTCGGACGAAAACGCGTTTACCGGCGAAAACGCACACCACGGCTCTTTCTGAGAAAAAGCAAGCACGGAGGACGAGAATCGCTTTTGCCCTGCGTAGCGTTCCGGGCAGCGGGTAGAACCAGGCAGAGAATTCCCGGCTAGCAGCTTCCCTGTGGCCGGGAAGTGCAAACGTACACGTTTTCGGCCGAAAAGGCGTTTTCCCGCGAAAACGCACACCACGGCTCTTTCTGAGAAAAAGCAAGCACGGAGGACGAGAATCGCTTTTGCCCTGCGTAGCGTTCCGGGCAGCGGGTAGAACCAGGCAGAGAATTCCCGGCTAGCAGCTTCCCTGTGGCCGGGAAGTGCAAACGTACACGTTTTCGGCCGAAAACGCGTTTACCGGCGAAAACGCACACCACGGCTCTTTCTGAGAAAAAGCAAGCACGGAGGACGAGAATCGCTTTTGCCCTGCGTAGCGTTCCGGGCAGCGGGTAGAACCAGGCAGAGAATTCCCGGCTAGCAGCTTCCCTGTGGCGGGGAAGTGCAAACGTACACGTTTTCGGCCGAAAACGCGTTTTCCGGCGAAAACACACACCACGGCTCTTTCTGAGAAAAAGCAAGCACGGAGGACGAGAATCGCTTTTGCCCTGCGTAGCGTTCCGGGCAGCGGGTAGAACCAGGCAGAGAATTCCCGGCTAGCAGCTTCCCTGTGGCGGGGAAGTGCAAACGTACACGTTTTCGGCCGAAAACACGTTTTCCGGCGAAAACGCACACCACGGCTCTTTCTGAGAAAAAGCAAGCACGGAGGACGAGAATCGCTTTTGCCCTGCGTAGCGTTCCGGGCAGCGGGTAGAACCAGGCAGAGAATTCCCGGCTAGCAGCTTCCCTGTGGCGGGGAAGTGCAAACGTACACGTTTTCGGCCGAAAACTCGTTTTCCGGCGAAAACGCACACCACGGCTCTTTCTGAGAAAAAGCAAGCACGGAGGACGAGAATCGCTTTTGCCCTGCGTAGCGTTCCGGGCAGCGGGTAGAACCAGGCAGAGAATTCCCGGCTAGCAGCTTCCCTGTGGCCGGGAAGTGCAAACGTACACGTTTTCGGCCGAAAACGCGTTTTCTGGCGAAAACGCACACCACGGCTCTTTCTGAGAAAAAGCAAGCACGGAGGACGAGAATCGCTTTTGCCCTGCGAAGCGTTCCGGGCAGCGGGAAGAACCAGGCAGAGAATTCCCTGCTAGCAGCTTCCCTGTGGCCGGGAAGTACAAACGTACACGTTTTCGGCCGAAAACGCGTTTTCCCGCAAAAACGCACACCACGGCTCTTTCTGAGAAAAAGAAAGCACGGAGGACGAGAATCGCTTTTGCCCTGCGTAGCGTTCCGGGCAGCGCGTAGAACCAGGCAGAGAATTCCCGGCTAGCAGCTTCCCTGTGGCCGGGAAGTGCAAACGTACACGTTTTCGGCCGAAAACGCGTTTTCCGGCGAAAACGCACACCACGGCTCTTTCTGAGAAAAAGCAAGCACGGAGGACGAGAATCGCTTTTGCCCTGCGTAGCGTTCCGGGCAGCGGGTAGAACCAGGCAGAGAATTCCCGGCTAGCAGCTTCCCTGTGGCCGGGAAGTGCAAACGTACACGTTTTCGCCGAAAACACGTTTTCCGGCGAAAACGCACACCACGGCTCTTTCTGAGAAAAAGCAAGCACGGAGGACGAGAATCGCTTTTGCCCTGCGTAGCGTTCCGGGCAGCGGGTAGAACCAGGCAGAGAATTCCCGGCTAGCAGCTTCCCTGTGGCCGGGAAGTGCAAACGTACACGTTTTCGGCCGAAAACGCGTTTACCGGCGAAAACGCACACCACGGCTCTTTCTGAGAGAAAGCAAGCACGGAGGACGAGAATCGCTTTTGCCCTGCGTAGCGTTCCGGGCAGCGGGTAGAACCAGGCAGAGAATTCCCGGCTAGCAGCTTCCCTGTGGCGGGGAAGTGCAAACGTACACGTTTTCGGCCGAAAACGCGTTTTCTGGCGAAAACGCACACCACGGCTCTTTCTGAGAAAAAGCAAGCACGGAGGACGAGAATCGCTTTTGCCCTGCGTAGTGTTCCGGGCAGCGGGTAGAACCAGGCAGAGAATTCCCGGCTAGCAGCTTCCCTGTGGCCGGGAAGTGCAAACGTACACGTTTTCGGCCGAAAAAGCGTTTTCCCGCAAAAACGCACACCACGGCTCTTTCTGAGAAAAAGCAAGCACGGAGGACGAGAATCGCTTTTGCCCTGCGTAGTGTTCCGGGCAGCGGGTAGAACCAGGCAGAGAATTCCCGGCTAGCAGCTTCCCTGTTGCCGGGAAGTGCAAACGTACACGTTTTCGGCCGAAAACGCGTTTTCCGGCGAAAACGCACACCACGGCTCTTTCTGAGAAAAAGCAAGCACGGAGGACGAGAATCGCTTTTGCCCTGCGTAGCGTTCCGGGCAGCGGGTAGAACCAGGCAGAGAATTCCCGGCTAGCAGCTTCCCTGTGGCCGGGAAGTGCAAACGTACACGTTTTCGGCCGAAAAGGCGTTTTCCCGCGAAAACGCACACCACGGCTCTTTCTGAGAAAAAGCAAGCACGGAGGACGAGAATCGCTTTTGCCCTGCGTAGCGTTCCGGGCAGCGGGTAGAACGAGGCAGAGAATTCCCGGCTAGCAGCTTCCCTGTGGCGGGGAAGTGCAAACGTACACGTTTTCGGCCGAAAACGCGTTTTCCGGCGAAAAATCACACCACGGCTCTTTCTGAGAAAAAGCAAGCACGGAGGACGAGAATCGCTTTTGCCCTGCGTAGCGTTCCGGGCAGCGGGTAGAACCAGGCAGCGAATTCCCTGCTATCAGCTTCCCTGTGGCGGGGAAGTGCAAACGTACACGTTTTCGGCCGAAAACGCGTTTTGCGGCGAAAACGCACACCACGGCTCTTTCTGAGATAAAGCAAGCACGGAGGACGAGCATCGCTTTTGCCCTGCGTAGCGTTCTGAGCAGCGGGTAGAACCAGGCAGAGAATTCCCGGCTAGCAGCTTCCCTGTGGCGGGGAAGTGCAAACGTACACGTTTTCGGCCGAAAACGCGTTTTCCGGCGAAAAAGCACACCACGGCTCTTTCTGAGAAAAAGCAAGCACGGAGGACGAGAATCGCTTTTGCCCTGCGTAGCGTTCCGGGCAGCGGGTAGAACCAGGCAGCGAATTCCCTGCTATCAGCTTCCCTGTGGCGGGGAAGTGCAAACGTACACGTTTTCGGCCGAAAACGCGTTTTCCGGCGAAAACGCACACCACGGCTCTTTCTGAGATAAAGCAAGCACGGAGGACGAGAATCGCTTTTGCCCTGCGTAGCGTTCCGGGCAGCGGGTAGAACCAGGCAGAGAATTCCCGGCTAGCAGCTTCCCTGTGGCCGGGAAGTGCAAACGTACACGTTTTCGGCCGAAAACGCGTTTACCGGCGAAAACGCACACCACGGCTCTTTCTGAGAGAAAGCAAGCACGGAGGACGAGAATCGCTTTTGCCCTGCGTAGCGTTCCGGGCAGCGGGTAGAACCAGGCAGAGAATTCCCGGCTAGCAGCTTCCCTGTGGCGGGGAAGTGCAAACGTACACGTTTTCGGCCGAAAACGCGTTTTCTGGCGAAAACGCACACCACGGCTCTTTCTGAGAAAAAGCAAGCACGGAGGACGAGAATCGCTTTTGCCCTGCGTAGTGTTCCGGGCAGCGGGTAGAACCAGGCAGAGAATTCCCGGCTAGCAGCTTCCCTGTGGCCGGGAAGTGCAAACGTACACGTTTTCGGCCGAAAAAGCGTTTTCCCGCAAAAACGCACACCACGGCTCTTTCTGAGAAAAAGCAAGCACGGAGGACGAGAATCGCTTTTGCCCTGCGTAGTGTTCCGGGCAGCGGGTAGAACCAGGCAGAGAATTCCCGGCTAGCAGCTTCCCTGTTGCCGGGAAGTGCAAACGTACACGTTTTCGGCCGAAAACGCGTTTTCCGGCGAAAACGCACACCACGGCTCTTTCTGAGAAAAAGCAAGCACGGAGGACGAGAATCGCTTTTGCCCTGCGTAGCGTTCCGGGCAGCGGGTAGAACCAGGCAGAGAATTCCCGGCTAGCAGTTTCCCTGTGGCCGGGAAGTGCAAACGTACACGTTTTCGGCCGAAAACGCGTATTCCCGCGAAAACGCACACCACGGCTCTTTCTGAGAAAAAGCAAGCACGGAGGACGAGAATCGCTTTTGCCCTGCGTAGCGTTCCGGGCAGCGGGTAGAACCAGGCAGAGAATTCCCGGCTAGCAGCTTCCCTGTGGCCGGGAAGTGCAAACGTACACGTTTTCGGCCGAAAACGCGTTTTGCGGCGAAAACGCACACCACGGCTCTTTCTGAGATAAAGCAAGCACGGAGGACGAGCATCGCTTTTGCCCTGCGTAGCGTTCTGAGCAGCGGGTAGAACCAGGCAGAGAATTCCCGGCTAGCAGCTTCCCTGTGGCCGGGAAGTGCAAACGTACACGTTTTCGGCCGAAAACGCGTTTTCCGGCGAAAAAGCACACCACGGCTCTTTCTGAGAAAAAGCAAGCACGGAGGACGAGAATCGCTTTTGCCCTGCGTAGCGTTCCGGGCAGCGGGTAGAACCAGGCAGCGAATTCCCTGCTATCAGCTTCCCTGTGGCGGGGAAGTGCAAACGTACACGTTTTCGGCCGAAAACGCGTTTTGCGGCGAAAACGCACACCACGGCTCTTTCTGAGATAAAGCAAGCACGGAGGACGAGAATCGCTTTTGCCCTGCGTAGCGTTCTGAGCAGCGGGTAGAACCAGGCAGAGAATTCCCGGCTAGCAGCTTCCCTGTGGCGGGGAAGTGCAAACGTACACGTTTTCGGCCGAAAACGCGTTTTCCGGCGAAAACGCACACCACGGCTCTTTCTGAGAAAAAGCAAGCACGGAGGACGATAATCGCTTTTGCCCTGCGTAGTGTTCCGGGCAGCGGGTAGAACCAGGCAGAGAATTCCCGGCTAGCAGCTTCCCTGTGGCGGGGAAGTGCAAACGTACACGTTTTCGGCCGAAAACGCGTTTTCCGGCGAAAACGCACACCACGGCTCTTTCTGAGAAAAAGCAAGCACGGAGGACGAGAATCGCTTTTGCCCTGCGTAGCGTTCCGGGCAGCGGGTAGAACCAGGCAGAGAATTCCCGGCTAGCAGCTTCCCTGTGGCCGGGAAGTGCAAACATACACGTTTTCGCCGAAAACACGTTTTCCGGCGAAAACGCACACCACGGCTCTTTCTGAGAAAAAGCAAGCACGGAGGACGAGAATCGCTTTTGCCCTGCGTAGCGTTCCGGGCAGCGGGTAGAACCAGGCAGAGAATTCCCGGCTAGCAGCTTCCCTGTGGCCGGGAAGTGCAAACGTACACGTTTTCGGCCGAAAACGCGTTTACCGGCGAAAACGCACACCACGGCTCTTTCTGAGAGAAAGCAAGCACGGAGGACGAGAATCGCTTTTGCCCTGCGTAGCGTTCCGGGCAGCGGGTAGAACCAGGCAGAGAATTCCCGGCTAGCAGCTTCCCTGTGGCGGGGAAGTGCAAACGTACACGTTTTCGGCCGAAAACGCGTTTTCTAGCGAAAACGCACACCACGGCTCTTTCTGAGAAAAAGCAAGCACGGAGGACGAGAATCGCTTTTGCCCTGCGTAGTGTTCCGGGCAGCGGGTAGAACCAGGCAGAGAATTCCCGGCTAGCAGCTTCCCTGTGGCCGGGAAGTGCAAACGTACACGTTTTCGGCCGAAAAAGCGTTTTCCCGCAAAAACGCACACCACGGCTCTTTCTGAGAAAAAGCAAGCACGGAGGACGAGAATCGCTTTTGCCCTGCGTAGTGTTCCGGGCAGCGGGTAGAACCAGGCAGAGAATTCCCGGCTAGCAGCTTCCCTGTTGCCGGGAAGTGCAAACGTACACGTTTTCGGCCGAAAACGCGTTTTCCGGCGAAAACGCACACCACGGCTCTTTCTGAGAAAAAGCAAGCACGGAGGACGAGAATCGCTTTTGCCCTGCGTAGCGTTCCGGGCAGCGGGTAGAACGAGGCAGAGAATTCCCGGCTAGCAGTTTCCCTGTGGCCGGGAAGTGCAAACGTACACGTTTTCGGCCGAAAACGCGTTTTCCCGCGAAAACGCACACCACGGCTCTTTCTGAGAAAAAGCAAGCACGGAGGACGAGAATCGCTTTTGCCCTGCGTAGCGTTCCGGGCAGCGGGTAGAACCAGGCAGAGAATTCCCGGCTAGCAGCTTCCCTGTGGCCGGGAAGTGCAAACGTACACGTTTTCGGCCGAAAACGCGTTTTCCGGCGAAAAAGCACACCACGGCTCTTTCTGAGAAAAAGCAAGCACGGAGGACGAGAATCGCTTTTGCCCTGCGTAGCGTTCCGGGCAGCGGGTAGAACCAGGCAGCGAATTCCCTGCTATCAGCTTCCCTGTGGCGGGGAAGTGCAAACGTACACGTTTTCGGCCGAAAACGCGTTTTGCGGCGAAAACGCACACCACGGCTCTTTCTGAGATAAAGCAAGCACGGAGGACGAGAATCGCTTTTGCCCTGCGTAGCGTTCTGAGCAGCGGGTAGAACCAGGCAGAGAATTCCCGGCTAGCAGCTTCCCTGTGGCGGGGAAGTGCAAACGTACACGTTTTCGGCCGAAAACGCGTTTTCCGGCGAAAAGGCACACCACGGCTCTTTCTGAGAAAAAGCAAGCACGGAGGACGATAATCGCTTTTGCCCTGCGTAGCGTTCCGGGCAGCGGGTAGAACCAGGCAGAGAATTCCCGTCTAGCAGCTTCCCTGTGGCGGGGAAGTGCAAACGTACACGTTTTCGGCCGAAAACGCGTTTTCCGGCGAAAACGCACACCACGGCTCTTTCTGAGAAAAAGCAAGCACGGAGGACGAGAATCGCTTTTGCCCTGCGTAGCGTTCCGGGCAGCGGGTAGAACCAGGCAGCGAATTCCCGGCTAGCAGCTTCCCTGTGGCCGGGAAGTGCAAACGTACACGTTTTCGGCCGAAAACGCGTTTTCCGGCGAAAACGCACACCACGGCTCTTTCTGAGAAAAAGCAAGCACGGAGGACGAGAATCGCTTTTGCTCTGCGTAGCGTTCCGGGCAGCGGGTAGAACCAGGCAGAGAATTCCCGGCTAGCAGCTTCCCTGTGGCCGGGAAGTGCAAACGTACACGTTTTCGGCCGAAAACGCGTTTTCCGGCGAAAACGCACACCACGGCTCTTTCTGAGAAAAAGCAAGCACGGAGGACGAGAATCGCTTTTGCCCTGCGTAGTGTTCCGGGCAGCGGGTAGAACCAGGCAGAGAATTCCCGGCTAGCAGCTTCCCTGTGGCGGGGAAGTGCAAACGTACACGTTTTCGGCCGAAAACGCGTTTTTCCGGCGAAAACGCACACCACGGCTCTTTCTGAGAAAAAGCAAGCACGGAGGACGAGAATCGCTTTTGCCCTGCGTAGCGTTCCGGGCAGCGGGTAGAACCAGGCAGAGAATTCCCGGCTAGCAGCTTCCCTGTGGCGGGGAAGTGCAAACGTACACGTTTTCGGCCGAAAACGCGTTTTCCGGCGAAAACGCACACCACGGCTCTTTCTGAGAAAAAGCAAGCACGGAGGACGAGAATCGCTTTTGCCCTGCGTAGCGTTCCGGGCAGCGGGTAGAACCAGGCAGATAATTCCCGGCTATCAGCTTCCCTGTGGCGGGGAAGTGCAAACGTACACGTTTTCGGCCGAAAACGCGTTTTCCGGCGAAAACGCACACCACGGCTCTTTCTGAGAAAAAGCAAGCACGGAGGACGAGAATCGCTTTTGCCCTGCGTAGCGTTCCGGGCAGCGGGTAGAACCAGGCAGAGAATTCCCGGCTAGCAGCTTCCCTGTGGCGGGGAAGTGCAAACGTACACGTTTTCGGCCGAAAACGCGTTTTCCGGCGAAAACGCACACCACGGCTCTTTCTGAGAAAAAGCAAGCACGGAGGACGAGAATCGCTTTTGCCCTGCGTAGCGTTCCGGGCAGCGGGTAGAACCAGGCAGAGAATTCCCGTCTAGCAGCTTCCCTGTGGCCGGGAAGTGCAAACGTACACGTTTTCGGCCGAAAACGCGTTTTGTGGCGAAAACGCACACCACGGCTCGTTCTGAGAAAAAGAAAGCACGGAGGACGAGAATCGGTTTTGCCCTGCGAAGCGTTCCGGGCAGCGGGAAGAACCAGGCAGAGAATTCCCTGCTAGCAGCTTCCCTGTGGCCGGGAAGTGCAAACGTACACGTTTTCGGCCGAAAACGCGTTTTCCCGCAAAAACGCACACCACGGCTCGTTCTGAGAAAAAGAAAGCACGGAGGACGAGAATCGGTTTTGCCCTGCGTAGCGTTCCGGGCAGCGGGTAGAACCAGGCAGAGAATTCCCGGCTAGCAGCTTCCCTGTGGCCGGGAAGTGCAAACGTACAGGTTTTCGGCCGAAAACGCGTTTTCCGGCGAAAACGCACACCACGGCTCTTTCTGAGAAAAAGCAAGCACGGAGGACGAGAATCGCTTTTGCCCTGCGTAGCGTTCCGGGCAGCGGGTAGAACCAGGCAGAGAATTCCCGGCTAGCAGCTTCCCTGTGGCCGGGAAGTGCAAACGTACACGTTTTCGCCGAAAACACTTTTTCCGGCGAAAACGCACACCACGGCTCTTTCTGAGAAAAAGCAAGCACGGAGGACGAGAATCGCTTTTGCCCTGCGTAGCGTTCCGGGCAGCGGGTAGAACCAGGCAGAGAATTCCCGGCTAGCAGCTTCCCTGTGGCCGGGAAGTGCAAACGTACACGTTTTCGGCCGAAAACGCGTTTACCGGCGAAAACGCACACCACGGCTCTTTCTGAGAGAAAGCAAGCACGGAGGACGAGAATCGCTTTTGCCCTGCGTAGCGTTCCGGGCAGCGGGTAGAACCAGGCAGAGAATTCCCGGCTAGCAGCTTCCCTGTGGCCGGGAAGTGCAAACGTACACGTTTTCGGCCGAAAACGCGTTTTCCGGCGAAAACGCACACCACGGCTCTTTCTGAGAAAAAGCAAGCACGGAGGACGAGAATCGCTTTTGCCCTGCGTAGCGTTCCGGGCAGCGGGTAGAACCAGGCAGAGAATTCCCGGCTATCAGCTTCCCTGTGGCGGGGAAGTGCAAACGTACACGTTTTCGGCCGAAAACGCGTTTTCCGGCGAAAACGCACACCACGGCTCTTTCTGAGAAAAAGCAAGCACGGAGGACGAGAATCGCTTTTGCCCTGCGTAGCGTTCCGGGCAGCGGGTAGAACCAGGCAGATAATTCCCGGCTATCAGCTTCCCTGTGGCGGGGAAGTGCAAACGTACACGTTTTCGGCCGAAAACGCGTTTTCCGGCGAAAACGCACACCACGGCTCTTTCTGAGAAAAAGCAAGCACGGAGGACGAGAATCGCTTTTGCCCTGCGTAGCGTTCCGGGCAGCGGGTAGAACCAGGCAGAGAATTCCCGGCTAGCAGCTTCCCTGTGGCGGGGAAGTGCAAACGTACACGTTTTCGGCCGAAAACGCGTTTTCCGGCGAAAACGCACACCACGGCTCTTTCTGAGAAAAAGCAAGCACGGAGGACGAGAATCGCTTTTGCCCTGCGTAGCGTTCCGGGCAGCGGGTAGAACCAGGCAGAGAATTCCCGTCTAGCAGCTTCCCTGTGGCCGGGAAGTGCAAACGTACACGTTTTCGGCCGAAAACGCGTTTTGTGGCGAAAACGCACACCACGGCTCTTTCTGAGAAAAAGCAAGCACGGAGGACGAGAATCGCTTTTGCCCTGCGTAGTGTTCCGGGCAGCGGGTAGAACCAGGCAGAGAATTCCCGGCTAGCAGCTTCCCTGTGGCCGGGAAGTGCAAACGTACACGTTTTCGGCCGAAAACGTGTTTTCCAGCCAAAACGCCCACCACGGCTCTTTCTGAGAAAAAGCAAGCACGGAGGACGAGAATCGCTTTTGCCCTGCGAAGCGTTCCGGGCAGCGGGAAGAACCAGGCAGAGAATTCCCTGCTAGCAGCTTCCCTGTGGCCGGGAAGTGCAAACGTACACGTTTTCGGCCGAAAACGCGTTTTCCCGCAAAAACGCACACCACGGCTCGTTCTGAGAAAAAGAAAGCACGGAGGACGAGAATCGGTTTTGCCCTGCGTAGCGTTCCGGGCAGCGGGTAGAACCAGGCAGAGAATTCCCGGCTAGCAGCTTCCCTGTGGCCGGGAAGTGCAAACGTACACGTTTTCGGCCGAAAACGCGTTTTCCGGCGAAAACGCACACCACGGCTCTTTCTGAGAAAAAGCAAGCACGGAGGACGAGAATCGCTTTTGCCCTGCGTAGCGTTCCGGGCAGCGGGTAGAACCAGGCAGAGAATTCCCGTCTAGCAGCTTCCCTGTGGCCGGGAAGTGCAAACGTACACGTTTTCGCCGAAAACACTTTTTCCGGCAAAAACGCACACCACGGCTCTTTCTGAGAAAAAGCAAGCACGGAGGACGAGAATCGCTTTTGCCCTGCGTAGCGTTCCGGGCAGCGGGTAGAACCAGGCAGAGAATTCCCGGCTAGCAGTTTCCCTGTGGCCGGGAAGTGCAAACGTACACGTTTTCGGCTGAAAACCCGTTTACCGGCGAAAACGCACACCACGGCTCTTTCTGAGAAAAAGCAAGCACGGAGGACGAGAATCGCTTTTGCCCTGCGTAGCGTTCCGGGCAGCGGGTAGAACCAGGCAGAGAATTCCCGGCTAGCAGCTTCCCTGTGGCCGGGAAGTGCAAACGTACACGTTTTCGGCCGAAAACGCGTTTTCCGGCGAAAACGCACACCACGGCTCTTTCTGAGAAAAAGCAAGCACGGAGGACGAGAATCGCTTTTGCCCTGCGTAGCGTTCCGGGCAGCGGGTAGAACCAGGCAGAGAATTCCCGGCTAGCAGCTTCCCTGTGGCGGGGAAGTGCAAACGTACACGTTTTCGGCCGAAAACGCGTTTTCCGGCGAAAACGCACACCACGGCTCTTTCTGAGAAAAAGCAAGCACGGAGGACGAGAATCGCTTTTGCCCTGCGTAGCGTTCCGGGCAGCGGGTAGAACCAGGCAGAGAATTGCCGGCTAGCAGCTTCCCTGT
Source organism: Athene noctua (assembly GCF_965140245.1). Lineage (NCBI taxonomy): Eukaryota > Metazoa > Chordata > Aves > Strigiformes > Strigidae > Athene > Athene noctua. The sequence continues at coordinate 2,501 of NW_027437648.1, read as the reverse complement.
GGCGGGGAAGTGCAAACGTACACGTTTTCGGCCGAAAACGCGTTTTCCGGCGAAAACGCACACCACGGCTCTTTCTGAGAAAAAGCAAGCACGGAGGACGAGAATCGCTTTTGCCCTGCGTAGCGTTCCGGGCAGCGGGTAGAACCAGGCAGAGAATTCCCGGCTAGCAGCTTCCCTGTGGCCGGGAAGTGCAAACGTACACGTTTTCGGCCGAAAACGCGTTTTCCGGCGAAAACGCACACCACGGCTCTTTCTGAGAAAAAGCAAGCACGGAGGACGAGAATCGCTTTTGCCCTGCGTAGCGTTCCGTGTAGCGGGTACAACCAGGCAGAGAATTCCCGGCTAAAAGCTTCCCTGTGGCGGGGTAGTGCAAACGTACACGTTTTCGGCCGAAAACGCGTTTACCGGCGAAAACGCACACCACGGCTCTTTCTGAGAAAAAGCAAGCACGGAGGACGAGAATCGCTTTTGCCCTGCGTAGCGTTCCGGGCAGCGGGTAGAACCAGGCAGAGAATTCCCGGCTAGCAGCTTCCCTGTGGCCGGGAAGTGCAAACGTACACGTTTTCGGCCGAAAACGCGTTTTCCCGCAAAAACGGACACCACGGCTCTTTCTGAGAAAAAGCAAGCACGGAGGACGACAATCGCTTTTGCCCTGCGTAGCGTTCCGGGCAGCGGGTAGAACCAGGCAGAGAATTCCCGGCTAGCAGCTTCCCTGTGGCCGGAAGTGCAAACGTACACGTTTTCGCCGAAAACACGTTTTCCGGGGAAAACGCACACCACGGCTCTTTCTGAGAAAAAGCAAGCACGGAGGACGAGAATCGCTTTTGCCCTGCGTAGCGTTCCGGGCAGCGGGTAGAACCAGGCAGAGAATTCCCGTCTAGCAGCTTCCCTGTGGCCGGGAAGTGCAAACGTACACGTTTTCGGCCGAAAACGCGTTTTCTGGCGAAAACGCACACCACGGCTCTTTCTGAGAGAAAGCAAGCACGGAGGACGAGAATCGCTTTTGCCCTGCGTAGCGTTCCGGGCAGCGGGTAGAACCAGGCAGAGAATTCCCGGCTAGCAGCTTCCCTGTGGCGGGGAAGTGCAAACGTACACGTTTTCGGCCGAAAACGCGTTTTCCCGCGAAAACGCACACCACGGCTCTTTCTGAGAAAAAGCAAGCACGGAGGACGAGAATCGCTTTTGCCCTGCGTAGTGTTCCGGGCAGCGGGTAGAACCAGGCAGAGAATTCCCGGCTAGCAGCTTCCCTGTGGCCGGGAAGTGCAAACGTACACGTTTTCGGCCGAAAAAGCGTTTTCCTGCAAAAACGCACACCACGGCTCTTTCTGAGAAAAAGCAAGCACGGAGGACGAGAATCGCTTTTGCCCTGCGTAGTGTTCCGGGCAGCGGGTAGAACCAGGCAGAGAATTCCCGTCTAGCAGCTTCCCTGTGGCGGGGAAGTGCAAACGTACACGTTTTCGGCCGAAAACGCGTTTTCCGGCGAAAACGCACACCACGGCTCTTTCTGAGAAAAAGCAAGCATGGAGGACGAGAATCGCTTTTGCCCTGCGTAGCGTTCCGGGCAGCGGGTAGAACCAGGCAGCGAATTCCCTGCTAGCAGCTTACCTGTGGCCGGTAAGTGCAAACGTACACGTTTTCGGCCGAAAACGCGTTTTGCGGCGAAAACGCACACCACGGCTCTTTCTGAGAAAAAGCAAGCACGGAGGACGAGAATCGCTTTTGCCCTGCGTAGCGTTCTGAGCAGCGGGTAGAAATAGGCAGCGAATTGCCGGCTAGCAGCTTCCCTGTGGCCGGGAAGTGCAAACGTACACGTTTTCGGCCGAAAACGCGTTTTCCGGAGAAAAAGCACGCCACGGCTCTTTCTGAGAAAAAGCAAGCACGGAGGACGAAAATCGCTTTTGCCCTGCGTAGCGTTCCGGGCAGCGGGTAGAACCAGGCAGAGAATTCCCGGCTAGCAGCTTCCCTGTGGCCGGGAAGTGCAAACGTACACGTTTTCGGCCGAAAACGCGTTTTCTGGCGAAAACGCACACCACGGCTCTTTCTGAGAAAAAGCAAGCACGGAGGACGAGAATCGCTTTTGCCCTGCGTAGTGTTCCGGGCAGCGGGTAGAACCAGCAGAGAATTCCCGGCTAGCAGCTTCCCTGTGGCCGGAAGTGCAAACGTACACGTTTTCGGCCGAAAACGTGTTTTCCCGGCGAAAACGCACACCACGGCTCTTTCTGAGAAAAAGCAAGCACGGAGGACGAGAATCGCTTTTGCCCTGCGAAGCGTTCCGGGCAGCGGGAAGAACCAGGCAGAGAATTCCCTGCTAGCAGCTTCCCTGTGGCGGGGAAGTGCAAAGGTACACGTTTTCGGCCGAAAACGCGTTTTCCCGCAAAAACGCACACCACGGCTCTTTCTGAGAAAAAGAAAGCACGGAGGACGAGAATCGCTTTTGCCCTGCGTAGCGTTCCGGGCAGCGGGTAGAACCAGGCAGAGAATTCCCGGCTAGCAGCTTCCCT